>NC_069004.1:25354084-25356512 GCF_001194135.2 Octopus bimaculoides
AGATAGATAGATAGATAGATAGATAGATAGATAGATAGATAGATAGATAGATAGATAGATAGATAGATGTGTATGGAGGTATGTGGCTTAGTGGTTATGGTGTTGAACTTATGATGGTAAGATTGTGGTTTCGATTCCTGGACAGGGCGATTCGTTATATTCTTGGGCAAACCATTTCATTTCACGTTGCCCCAGTCCACTCAGCTGGTAGAAACGAGTAATCCTGTGATGGACAAGCGTCCCATCCAAGGAAGAATATATACGCCAGAGAAAGCAGGAAACCGGCCCTATGCTTCTTATAGGATAATGTAGACTAAGTACCTAGGACAAAACCTCACTCACCTGTACAGATATATTGAGGATGTAGTGCGTAGACCCAGTTGGCCACATTGTGTCATAGTCAAGGACTTCTGTAAGGATGATTTCCCGCCCTCCAGCTGACAGAGAGAACTTTCCCCTTCCATCTACCTACATGGGTAAAAGAAATCAATAAGTAAAAACAAAAAAAAAAACGAAATATGGCAAAAACATAGGAGGAAAGTTAGAGAGATATCAATGCGCCGGATAAAATGCAGAACTGAATTTTATCCGGGTTTTATGAATGTAGAAGTGAATGAAAGAGGGAATGAATTAGTAAAGGAAAAATAAGTGTGTATGAGGAATGGGTAAATGAATGAATGAATGAATAAAGTAATGAAAGAGTTAGTTAAGGAATGAGTGATGGATAGAAGAATGAAGGAATCAATAAATTACTCAATGAATGAATCGATCAATCAATGAAGTGCCATTGAATGTATGAATGAATGAAAGAGAGAATGAGTAATAGTTGTTTGGTTCTATACATGAGTGAATGATTTAATGAATGAATGGGTGAATGAGTGAATGAATGAACGGATGGATGGGTTAAAGAATGAGTCAATGGATCAATTGATGAATGAGTAATGGGTACTTGAATGAAGGAATGAATAAACTAATTGGTGAATGGATCGATACAGGAGAGAAGGTTTCAACGACTGAATCAATCGATAGATCAATAATTGAATGAATGAACGAATGAGTGAATAAAAAAATAGATTATTATGAATGAATCTTTACACGAGGGGAAGACTTGATCAATTGATGGATGAATGAATGGATGGATGAATGAATGAATGAGTGAATAACTAAGTGGCTGGCTGTACCTATATATGAGAAAAGGAATAAATTAATGAATGAACAGCTCAATGAATGAATCACCAGATTAATAGATGAATGAGTGATGAATAAATAAATGTACGATTGAATGAACGAATGAATAATTCTTTTCTCCTATTGCCGTAAGACCTGAAATATTGAGGTGAAGGAAGAAGGCAAATCGATTACATCGGCCATAGTAAAATGGATGAATTGATCGGTATTTCGTCTGCGGTTACGTTCTGATTTCAAATTCCGCCGAGGTCGACTTTGCCTTTCATCCTTTCGGGGTCGATAAATTAAGTACCAGTTATGCACTGGGGTCGATGTAATCGACTTAATCCCTTTGTCTGTCCTTGTTTGTCCCCTCTGTGTTTAGCCCCTTGTAGGCAATAAAGAAAAAAAAATGGATGAATTGATCGATACGTGAGTGAAGGAATCGGTTAACGAATAAATGAATTGATCAATAGATGGATGAAGACACGAGTGATAAATGAAGGGGTGGGGAAGGAGTGTTCCAGTTGAAAATAACGGACGTTACTTACCTCGCTGTCGTTGTAAGGATGAAGACGAAACAACGCAATACTCCCAGTGATGTCATCATCTATAGCTTTATCGTTCAGAGTGAAAATGATGCTTCCTGGCATTGTTAACTGAAATGAAAGTAACAACAACAATAATAATAATAGTTTAACATTATAGGCACAAGGCCTGTATGTTCGGGAGAGGGGTTACATTGACTACATCGACCCCCAGTATTTAACAGGTACTTATTTTATCGACACCGACAGGATGAAAGGCAAAGTCAACCTCAGCGGAATTTGAACTCAGTGCGTAAAGACAGATGAAATGTCACTAAGCATTTTGTCCAGCCTGTTGATGATTCTGCCAGCTCACCGCCTTAAGAACAACAACAATAATAATAATAATAATAATAATAATAATAATAATAATAATAATAATAATAATAATAATAATAATCCTTCTACTAAAGGCACAAGATCAGCGGTTTTGGAGGAGGGATTAAATCGACTAAATTGACCGCAAAGACGGACAAAATGTTGCTAAGCTCGCGGAAAATTCTAAATTTTTATCATTGCTAAACAAAAAATATTATTGAAACTAGTGTGGTATATGTGTAAATAAATTTATTTTAAACAATTACAAGTTTTTCAAGTTTAGGTTCATTTTCAAAAACAAATTTGCCTATATGTATGTGTACATACACACACACACACACACACACACACACACA
>NC_069004.1:25356575-25357536 GCF_001194135.2 Octopus bimaculoides
TATATATATATATATATATATTTGAAAGTCTCTGTGAAAATTACTTAATACAGTTTTTACATATGAAGGGGAATTTTAAAACATTATTTTTTTAATGTCATAAAATCTTTTATCAGGCTGTTACTAACCTTTTGGGAAGTGTTCTCCTAGTGTGCGTGAGCGCTTATACATACATACATACATACATACATACATACATACATACATACATACACACACACACACACACACACACACACACACACACACACACACATATATATATATATATATACATACACACATGCATGCATACATTTATACACACATATATACACACATGTTATCCTATACAGGGTGATACATACCTCATCAATATCAGTGACATAAGATGACATTGTAAAATACGGCCGCTTTTCATTGACATCAGCAATAGCTACACTTTGCTTGTACTGAAAGACAAATATCATTAACATAATTAATACAAATTCTACACGGACTACCAAATTCAGCTTGCGTCATAAACAAATAAATACATGGAGTCATATACCGTATTTCCAGGATCATAAGTTATATTCCTACAAAGAGGGCCTGATTAAGACCCATAGAGGCCCTAAAAGATTTTGGTTCCCCCATGTATATGTATTTCAAAATATTAACAATAATAAACTATAAAACAAATTTTTATTTTTCAAAATGTTAGAAAACTAACAGTAAGATAGAAAATAATACTCTTTACTCTCTTTTACTCTTTTACTTGTTTCAGTCATTTGACTGTGGCCATGCTGGAGCACCGCCTTTAGTCGAGTAAATCGACCCCAGGACTTATTCTTTGTAAGCCTAGTACTTATTCTATCGGTCTCTTTTGCCGAACCGCTAAGTTACGGGGACGTAAACACACCCCAAGCGATGTTGGGGGACAAACACAGACACACAAACATATACACACACATACATACATACACACACACACGCATATATA
>NC_069004.1:25357618-25358406 GCF_001194135.2 Octopus bimaculoides
TATATATATACGACGGGCTCCTCTCAGTTTCCGTCTACCAAATCCACTCACAAGGCTTTAGTCGGTCCGAGACTATAGTAGAAGACATTTACCCAAGGTGCCACGCAATGGGACTGAACCCAGAACCATGTGGTTGGTAAGCAAGCTACTTACCACACACAGCCACTCCTACGCCTATAAGGTTTATTATAATGTTTATTTTTGTATACTTCTACTTTATTTATATTTGAAATACTTTTTTTTTATTGCAAAGTTTTTGATCAGATTCGCACGATGACACCATAAACATTTCGACATTAACCTAAATATATTCTAAACGTCCTTGCTTGTTTACCCTTAGCTAACCCTCGTTTCATACTTTCTAAGTAATATATAAAACATCCCTTTCAAACGTCCTAAAGTATTGTAATGGTTGAAAAAACATTGGGAATAGGTGTCATATGTGATGCATGAACGCCAAGGAAGTATGTAAGTGGGAGAAGGACCGGACTAAGATGTATGGAGGCCCTAAGAACTCAGCGAAATTAAAGAAAGTGGGAATGAGAGAAAAAAAAACTGATTTCATTGTAAAAATGCGATAATTCCTACAACTGGAAGAAACTTCAAAATCATTGATGTATGATCAGGAGTGGCTGTGTGGAAAGTAGCTTGCTTACCTACCACATTGTTCCGGCTTCAGTCCCACTGCGTGGCACCTTGGGCAAGTGTCTTCTACTATAGCCTCGAGCCGACCAAAGCCTTGTGAGTGGATTTGGTAGACGGAAACTGAAAGAAGCCCGTCGTATATA
>NC_069004.1:25358416-25359514 GCF_001194135.2 Octopus bimaculoides
AGCCGACCAAAGCCTTGTGAGTGGATTTGGTAGACGGAAACTGAAAGAAGCCCGTCGTATATATGTATATATATATATATGTGTGTGTGCATATGTTGTGTGTCTCTGTTTGTTCCCCCAACATCGCTTGATGCTGCTGCATTTAGGTCCCCGAAACTTAGCAGTTCAGCAAAAGTGACCGATAGAATAAGTACCAGGCTTATAAAGAATAAGTCCTGGGGTCGATTTGATTCGACTAAAAGGCGGTGCTCCAGCATGGCTGCAGTCAAATGACTGAAACAAGTAAAAGAATAACAGTATATAGGGTGTACAGTCTCAACAAAGGTGACAATGTGTGAGGTGAAGAGGTTAGTAGAAAACAAAAAAATAGATTTAGGCGAGTTTGCTGAATGTTCATCTCGACAGATATGTAGAAGATGAACATGTAGAAGATGAACATGTAGAAGATGAACATGTAGAAGATGAACATGTAGAAGCATGGCCTAACGGATAGGACTGCATGGAAGGTGCATTAGAGTATAAGGAAAAAGACCATGAAGTTGCACTGATAGATGATTATTGGAAGGAAGAAACAAATTATGAACTAAAGTAAACATGCAAATAAAAATCCGTTAAAATAATGTGGAATCGGTAAAACAATAGATGACTCCATAGATGTCTTTCTCAACGAAAATGGCTGCCAGCTGCGAAACAGTTTCCCATAGTGATGGTGGTCGCCATGTTAGATTTGGAAAATGATACTTTCAGAAAATTCAAGACTCCTCGTGAAGCATGTCGAGATAGAAACAATATAATGGACGCAATTCAAACCATATAAACTTGAGTTAATTCCCTTTGGGTAGCTGCTGGTGGGGATGAATAGAAAACATCATTTATATGTAAAATGAGGAGTCATTAAAAGAAGGAAAAGAAAGATAAGAACAAGCATAGAGGAAGCATAAGGAAAAAAGCAACGAGGAAAATATATAACGATAAGAATAAAATTAGAAAGAAAAGAAATATTACAAGAATAAATTAAGTTTGGATATATAATTGGGTCCGATTGAGGCGAAATTAGTGCAGTATTATCAATTAATATATATGTATATATATATATAT
>NC_069004.1:25359852-25360639 GCF_001194135.2 Octopus bimaculoides
TATATATATATATATATATATATATATATATGTATATATGTATATATATATATATATATATGTATGTATGTATGTATGTATGTATGTATTATGTACATACATACATACATGCATACAGAGAGACTCAACCATCTACACATAAAGGTAGGTTAATCCATTGCGAATGGAGGGTCGAGGATTATGAAAATAGAAGAAAGAACGAAAATCTGTTCGCCTGTGTAGAAAAAGGAAATGATATAAAGTGCGTGTGTGACTATTAAACATAGAACCAAGTAGTCCAGACTTAGTATGAAATTCCAGTTTTTCAGGAAATATTTGCTAATGTGACAGCATTTAACAAGTATTTACTCTTGGCAAATATTTGTTGAAAAACTGGATTCTGTACTATATGGTGCTGCGCATAATATTCAGACACTCTATAGCTTATATAAACGAGCAGATCTTTTCATTTTTCTCATTTGATGTCCCTAAATCTTCCAGACGGCGGATTAAAATATATGTTTCATGCATGTGAGTGTGTTTGTGTGTACATATATACCTATTTTTTCTTTTCTTTTATTTGTTTCAGTCATTTGACTGCGACCATGCTGGGGTACCGCCTTTAGTCGAGAAAATCGACCCCAGGACTTATCCTTTGTAAGCCTAGTACTTATACTATCGTTCTGTCTTGCCGAACCGCTAAGTAACGGGGACGTAAACACACAAGCATCGGTTGTCAAGCGATGTTGTGGGGACAAACACAGACAGACACACAAACATATATATATATATATATATATGTATATAT
>NC_069004.1:25361108-25365100 GCF_001194135.2 Octopus bimaculoides
AGCCAACGAGGGAACTTGGGTCAATGAGGGAATTTGAGTAAAAGAGCGTAGTTGAACCAAGAAAAGAAGTTGAGCCTAGAATAGAAGTTGAACCTAAGAACGATGCTGAACCATTGAGGGATGTTAAGCTACTGTAGAAAATTGATCTAATGACGGAAATTGAGCCAATGAAAGAAATTGAATTCATAGAAAAGGCTGAAATTGAGCCTACGAGGGATAATTAATCAACAAAAGATCTTCTAGCGGTCGCTCGCTTGACCTGCTAGAAATAGTAACTGAATCTTCAAATCAAACTTCACAGTCTTAAAAGCGGGGCGTCTGCTGAATGCCTTATAGTATTTAGTTTCATCCATCACCAAAGATTGATTTACTTAACAATAATCCTAGCCCTATATATAAATATCACGCTTGCATTCTTGGCGATTCAGTTATTTATATCCTTGCTATTAAAAATAAATTGTTACTTTTGTTATTGTTTAACTCAGCCCAAGTCGACCCTATTGAACCTTATCCTATTGAATAATATCACAGTTCTGATTACTATTTTTCTTTCATTTAGAGACACATTGTGCCTAGGGCTACATTATCCAATTTGTCCTTCCGTTGTCTATTAAATGATTCTGTGGAATTTGATGGAGATCTGGCTGCTGTTTTCAATAGATCAAGTTATTTCATTGAGACTTCTTCATAGTCTCATTGTTGGTGTTGCTGATGATAAGTGTGGTAGATTCTATTACAAATGTTTCTATAGCTATTTGCTTACGTATGTTGTGTGAATATGTGTATGTATATCTAAGACTACACTATCGAATGTGTCCTGTTTCTAAGAAGGTAACTGCGGGATTGGAGAGCGCTGATTGGTTGTTTTCCTTTTGTATTCTTTTACTCTTTTTACTTGTTTCAGCTATTTGACTGCAGCCATGTTGGAGCACCGCCTTAAAGGGTGTTAGTCGAAGAAATCGACCTCAGGACTTATTCTTTTGTTACCCTAGTACTTATTCTATCGGTCACTTTTACCGAACCGCTAACTTACGGGGACATAAACACACCAGCATCAGTTGTCAAGCGATGGTGGGACGACAAACACAGACACACAAATACACAGACATACACACACACACACACACACGCGCGCACACACACACACACACATACGCACACCACACACACACACACACACACACACACACACACATATATATATGTATGTATGTATACAACGGACTTCTAGTTTCCATCTTCTAAATCCACTCACAAAGCTATGGTCAGCCTGAGGTTATAGTAGAAGACACATGCCCAAGGTGCCACGAAGTGGTACTGAACCCGGAACCATGTGGTTGAGAAGCAAGCTTCTTACCACACGGCTACGCCTGCGCCTTTTAAAACAAAACAATGTAATAATAACAACGTTAGTAAGAAACGAGATTGAATCGAACACAAAACCTCGTCGTAAAATAATGGCGAAGCCTTACCGTGTGAGTCATGCCGTCCTCTGTGCAGTTAAGTGTGTATTTCAAAGATTCTATGACAGGTTCCTGTTGCAAAAGAAATACAAAAATTCAGGAAAATAAAGTAAAATGAGGCGAAGAAGGTTTGGCAAAATCTGTGAAATGGTAAAATTATAAAATAAACAATTATTAGATTTTACAGTTATTTTTATAAGCCATTTATTCAGGAAGGCCTCGTAACGCATGGAGGCATTTTGATCAGTGTTTAGGGTGATGTTACGTCCCTTGATCGTAAAATTGTGACTTCGGTCCCTGAACCGGACAATGCGTTGTGTTCTTCAGCAAAGTACTTCAAGTTGATCAGCTGGCAAAAATGAGTGACCCTACAACAGACAAGCGTCCCATTCAAGGGTGAAACAGGACTTATGGGTCTGAATGACTTGGGAAGGAGCTTTAACCTTTTTTTTATGGAAACGTCATGACTTCGATTAAACAGGAAATCTAAGCCCCGGATACTTGCAACAAAGTGAACTCTGGTAAAGGTTCCCAACGGTCATTTGGTGGGGTTAAACCGGGCTACGGTTTAAGTCTAGTGGCGGTGGATCTCCGTCGTTCGACGATGAGGATTCGGTTGTTCAACAGAATTAACTGCCCTTCAATTATCGAGTAAATCGCTGAGTATTTCACATGTATGTATAACCTTAATGAAATTTAGGGATGTCACTGTCATCATTTCTAGTGAATTCCCTTTTATATTTTTAAACTCCTAAACTGCATGTTAACCCAGCTAATGAGAAGGTGCATAATTAATATATAGTGGTGCTGGTTCTCCGTCGTTCGACGAAGAAGATTCACTTGTTTAATCAATTGAATTACCTGCTCCTGAATTATGGCGCCAATAACGGAGAATCGCAAAACACGCAGACTCTTAGCGTAATTCTCAGGCAGAACCAGCGTGACACAATGTTGTGACAAGACTGAAACTTTTGAATCACAGGTACAGTCCATTGAAGGACTCCCATTCAATTTTTGTCAATCCAATTTGACACGAGGTAAAAGAAAATGACATTTTCTAACGATGTTACTCAATAGGATCGAATACGTACACTGAAAAAATCACATACACACGCACATATATGCATGCGTATTTGTATGTATGTATGTATGTATGTATGTATGTATAAAGGTGAGATGCCAAAATCTTTAGCATGTCGCATAGAATACTTAGCAACATTTCGTCCGTCTTTATGTACTGAGTCCATATTCCGGCGATGTCAACTTTGCATTTCATCCTTACGGGTCGATAAAAGAGGTACCAGTTGAGTACTGAGGATCGATTAGCCCTATCCCCCAAATTTGAGGCCCCTTCCCTATAGTGTTTACACACATATATACATACACACACACACACATATATATATATATATATTCATTTCTACTCTAGGCACAAGGCCCGGTGGGGAGGGGTGCCAGTCGATTAGATCGACCCCTGTATGCAACTAGTACTTAATTTATCGACCCCGAAAAGATGAAAGGCAAAGTCAACCTCGGCGGAATTTGAACTCAGAACGTAAAGACTGACAAAACACCGCTAAGCATTTCGCCCGTCGCGCTAACGATTCTGCCAGCATGCCGCCTTACACACACACACACACACACACACACACACATTTATATATTATAATACAATATATATATATTTACGTGTGTGCATACACACACACACACATACACACACATATATCTTGATAATGTTGTAGGTGTCGTGGTGCTTTGGGTACTCTGTAGATGTGGTGGAGCTGATCCCTCTCCAGGAGAGAATACAAGCGATAGTTTCAAGAAATTTGGGGAAATAATGAGACAGAAAGAAAAAAAAACGAGCTGGATAGACAGTAGTGCAAGACTACTACTTAATGTATCGACCCGAAAGGAAGAAAGACAAAATTGACTTCGCTGGTATTTGAACCCAGAATCCAGAAAGTCAGAATGATTACACTAAAGAGATCTATCCGATACTTTAATGAAAATGGCAACATCTAAGAAACGAAACTATTTTCTCAGCCGAATTTACTCACAAGTTTTACCTACCTTGGAATCTTTCTGGTTTATTTCTTCTAAGTCAGGTGACTGGATAAATCTGATCACATGATCTCCGCTTGCTGTTGTGTTCATTTCAAGATAGCCAAACGGTTCTTCTTCTTGAAACTCCCATTTTTCTTTTCTGTTAAACGGTATTTTCAGAATAACTGTTCCTGTCAATGGGAATTAAAAACACGAAAAGAAATTAATTCTTTTTTCCTAGAATTAGTTTCAAATTTTGGTATACGGCCAGCATTTTAATTGGTTTCTATTTTATTGACCCCGAAAGGATGAAAGACAAGGTCAAGCTCGGTAGAATTCGGACTCAAAAATTCTATTCGAATTATGTAATAGAAACAGCTCTATAATAAAAATGTTATCAATACAACGCGCCAGAAGCGTCAGTTTTCCTTCCGGGAAAAATCCCCCTTAAATAAGTATATATACTTATATATATATATATAT
>NC_069004.1:25365346-25369237 GCF_001194135.2 Octopus bimaculoides
ATAAGCACACACATACATAGATATGTGTGGGGGTAGTGCTTCATCTCATAGTACTAATATTTCATCATATTTTGAAGTCTTGAAAGGGTATTTATCAAGAAAACAACACTAAAGTAGAGTTTCGAAATGTGGAACTATCTTTCTATAAGCCAGAATGTTAACGAAAACAATCATAAGATGATATATACGTATCGGAAGGTCACTGTTATATAAAATGAAACTGAGAGTCAAAACTATAATAAGTTGTATCATATTTCTTGTCGATCAAAGCAGATCTGTGACTAAACTGCAATAACAACAACACCATTAACAGAGTCTTTCGGTTTTGAAGTATCTGAGCCAGATTTCCTATCTGGTGGTAAGCTTGTCACTTTAACCCAGCAGTCAGAGGGACGCTGTAACATGTCATGAACTTTGCGTTTTTTCTTATGATTAATATATAAAATTTGACGACAATTGCAATGACGAAGAGAAAATAGAACCGGCAAAATGAGATGATCAATTCAATCTCACAAACATTCTCATAAATTTCTAGGAAAACAAACAAGAATTCTTTTGTATAACGTAAGTTTAGGAATTTTTCACTTAATTAAAAGCTGTAATGATTATTACAATGATGAGCTATGTAAACTTACCTTCGTCTGTATCTTCTCTGAATGCCTTTATAGATGTATCAACAGTGCATGCGCCATCTACAGATAAGTACAAAGGAAAATATGCTTCGTGATATTGTTTTAATTGATTTTCAATCAATAGAATGTATAACAGTATTGGAAATCATTGATAGATGGGATGTGGACAGATGAGGCATGGGAAGTTAAACTGACGGTAGTTGAGCTGTGGTTAGATGAATCATTGAAACATGAGCTGTAGGTTGTTGAGTGGTCAAGCAAAAACGAATGAGCTGAAGGTAGTTGAGCGTTTATCAGCTGAGTCATAGATAGATGAACTGTAGGTAAGTGAGCCTAGTTTAGATGAGCTCTATATAGATGAGCCATGAGTAGTTAATCTGAGGTTAGCTGAACCAAAGATAGATGAGTTATATATAGTTGAGCCTTGGTTAGCTGAACCATAGACAGATGAGCTGTCGATAGTTGTGCCGGAGTTAGGTGAACCATAGATAGATGAGCTGTAGATAGTTGAGACTTGGTTAGATGAGCCACAGGTAGATGAACTGTAGGTAGTTGAGAGGTGCTTTAATTAAACATGAATAGGTGAGATGTAGGTAGCTGAGAGGTTGTTAGATCAAGCACAGATGAGCTGTAGATAGCTACAGGATGAATGGCTGATCCATGGATAGTTTTTAGGATCATAAATAATTGAACTCTGGAGATTTGAGTTATGGAAAGTTATGTCATTGCTAGATGAATTATCCACCGTGAGTTAACTAAATCATGAGTAATCAATTTCTTGGAGTATCGAACAGACATCAGAAAGTTAAGAGTTTATTAACCTGTCAATGCCGCAGTGACAACTGGTAATATAAATCAAACGTCATCATCTTCTTTATGTCCACTTTAAATGTTAGCATGGGTTAGAAAGGATGTTGGGGTTTGAGTCAGTTCTTACTTGACGTTACTATACACATAGACGGATCAAGGATCACAACTCGCTCATACGTCCCTTTAGCCTACCTTATTCGGCTGCGTACTCCCACTTTTCGTTAACTATTTTACAGGCTCTACTGGTTGTATTGCATCATGACACCAGTATTAGAGCAGTTGTCATGTCCTTAGCAATTATAAACAAGTTCTCTCTATCCTAGGTTGTCATTATTCATTTCCTAAGTAGTTGGCAAATGAGTTCATTTTAGAGTAGTATCAGCACTAGCGAGGTGGCGACGTTGTTTTGCCCTTTTCAAGCGCAAAGAGACCTCACAAATTTACAAATTTACGCTATTAAAGGCAACATGAAGATGAACAGGAGGGATTAATGAGAGAAAGAGAGAGAGAGAGAGATAGAGAAGGGTGAGCAAACGCATGCATATTCGTGACCTCATATCTATGACTACATATCTGAGTACATGGGTTCCAGGAACTATACAAAGCAACAATAAAGAAACACTTACACACTGTATAGGAACCCAATCCAAACAACATTAATATCAGGATGCAAAGCGATCTTTCCATTCTGATGTTTTCTGATGTGTTTCTGGACGGTTGTAGAATTCACTTGATGAAGATTGGTAGTCAGTGTTGGTTGGTTATTAATCGGTTGATTGGCTGAAGGCTGGGAGGTTCCTGAATAAGAATGGAAATATACCACCATCAGTTCCACTAACACATACACAAACATGAATAAACACACACATTATATTCATATGTCATTATTCAGTTTCATTTCAAGATTTCTTGCCAATAGAGAAAGAATCGCTTTCTAGCCTATATCCAAGGCTCCTTCATTGGAATTTCCAGAACATGAGCAGGGTTTGCATGTATTTATGTATATTTAGAGTACTTAGCGTCAGTGCATATGCAGGTTTTTATGTTTTGTTTTATATATGTATTCTAAAGCATATATTTGCATGTCTATGTATGTATTATATATATATATATATATATATATATATATAATACAAATAATATGTGAGTATATGCATATGTACGTACATGTATGTACATACCTACATCTACATGTATATGTAGATGCATATCTGGGTACAGGACATCACAAAGAAACATGGACAAAATGAAAAACGAGAACATAAACAGACCACAGAAAACAAAAACATTTTTTCGGACAACGGTAGAAACACACAGGAAAGCAGACAGGCCACATAGAGAACATTTCCTTCATCAGCTGCCACCATTCTAAACTAAGCGTTTCGAAGAGTTATATATATACTAGCAAACGCCCCTCCCCGTCCATTGGACGGTGTTAAGCTGCGGAGATATTTGGTGATTGCATGGGGTTGTTACTTTTGGTTAGAGTGAATGCAATCTTTTGATAAAAGAAGCATTTGTTAGTTTACTTATTCGACAGTGCACTGTGAACTTGGTCAAACGGATTACTAAAAAACTAAAGGGTGTTTCAAAGACATGACTCAAAATGAAAGACTTGGAATGAAATACGTCAACAATTTAAAAGCAGTTAATTTATTGATAAGAAGTGACTGATTTGTGATTTAAAAAAAAAAATGATCTAATAATATTGATCTGTTCAGCTTGTTTAACGATGGAATACCGAACATTGGTCGATTAGTTTTATGCAGCTGTAAAACCTTATGGAGAATGTATTACAAAGATCCGACAATTCTACCTATTATGTAGTTTGAATGAGAAACTGTAACTAAAAATTAAAATTATTAACCCCAAAATTTTACGCGTTTTAATAGCAATCAATTTATTTCTCTTTTTTGCTTAGTTTTTCATGTCAGATATAAAGGTGAAGAGGGTTAAATTGGACGGTGTTAAGTAGAGGAGATGTTTAGTGATTGTATGTGGTGGTTACTTATGACTGTTTCTTCTCAATAAGGATAACTGATTGATAACGAATCTTAACAAAATATATATACAACTTCAACTGGAATCGGACATCATAAATAACCTTAAACATTTTGCAATCAAGCATACCCCATGTTGACACCTATACGCCAGACTGAACGCTGTTTTATCTCCAAAGTGAATATTGCAAGTGAAATTTAAACAATTAACAGTTCTTCGGCTTTTGTATTTGAGGACTGTTGTTTTAAGTATTTTATTCCGATTTTCACTGACATAGTGATAAGAACAACGGGACATGTAAAAGTAGTTTCGAATAAAAATAAAAATGTAAGTTTTAATCATCCGATGGACAGGCAAACGTTACAAAAATAGCGATTATCACGTTGAAACTGATAATTTTGAAAATCTTTTTTAGATTACGGAACGCCTCACTCTCATGTATCCATGT
>NC_069004.1:25371753-25373839 GCF_001194135.2 Octopus bimaculoides
AAGCATTAGCCGAGAACCGAACCCTGCTCGTAGACTTGCTGACTGATGGCTTACCTTTTATAATATGACTTTCGCCACAATATTTGTTCTATAGAGTTACTGGTATATATACTCTGGCTCTCGAAGCTATAAATCCTATACCCAAAAGAGTCTGGATAAAGCAGTGACAGATATTAAAGCCCCGCAAAATTGTCCTTCGAAAAGCTAGTGCTGTTTATAAAATTCTAGTCGAAACTCTGAGCCATAGATTGAACAATATGCATAGCAGGCAAACTGGTTACCCTTCAGTGTTCAGTTAAAAAAGAAGCGATTGTTTCTCACATTACAGTTGTTGCAGAATGAGGGTTTCCATTTGATGCTATGGATTTGAGAATGCTCGCCCATAAGTAAAAAAAAAAAACCATTACTGTTCAAAGTAACCCCAAATTAGGGGTTACTTTGAACAGCGATAATTATATAAAAAAATGTAATCAAATATTGACTGCAACTTATTTTTATTTCATATATCAGTTTACTTATTTAGTCCTCCTAACATAGTCAAATTTAGTTAAAACTGAGAAAAAAAGATTATGAAATTATTGCAATAAGAAGTCTAAAACTGTTCAAAGTAACCCCGTTTCTCAGTAATTATTGTTTATTATTCTTTCGAAGAATAATATTATCAATTAGTGTTAGTTCACTGCCACTGAACATGTTAGAACATATCCTTTCTTTGTTACAAGGTGAGTGGGTAAGTAATACAACGAGGTAGAAATACCTCTTAAACACTATTGTTCCCAGGACTACATTGACCTGGAATAGTAGCACGTGTCAGGGTCCCGGCTATTGGTTAATTGGAATGTCACAGAATCGTCTCCGAAAGAAAGACTTTCATAGACACCCCCAACGGAACCGAGGCAGATTAAGACCTTCAGCTCTTTAGCTTCCCATCTAAGAGAAGGTGTCGCCTTACAGTTCCTGCATCCTGATAACTACCAGCCTTGTTCTACTTGTATCAGACCAGTATAAGTTTGAAAGACGGGAGGGTGGGATTTTCTGCTATGATAATATCCGTCGTTCAAATTCATCCGCAAGCCAAGACACCAGCACCAACGCCAGTAAGTTTTTCTTTGTCAGTCCAACGGCGGAATTTGAACTCAGAACGTAAAGACAGACGAAATACTGCTCAGCATTTCGCCCGGCGTGCTAACGTTTCTGCCAGCTCGCTGCCTTTTTTGAATGGAATATTAAACAAAGCAAAGGAGCTGGCAGAATCGTTAGCACAGTGAGAAAAATGCTTAGCGGCATTTCGTCCGTCTTTACGTTCTGAGTTCAAATTCCACTGAAGTCGACTTTGCCTTTCAGGCTCGATAAAATAAATACTAGTCAAGCACTGGGGTCGCTTTAATCGATTGGATCCCTTCCCCAAAATTTCAAGCCTTGTACTTCTATAGTAGAAAGTAATATCGGTTTCAAATTTTGGCACAATGCCAGCAATTTCAGGGAAAGGGTAAGTTGATTACGTTGACTCAGTTCATCTGGTACTTATTTTATCGACCCCGAAAAGATGTAGCTATACGACACCCAAAACAAGTGGCTTCCATCTGATGTCCTACGTAAGCGAAAATCAAATTCTCTCAAATTGTGGTGGTCGTTGAGTGTGTCTCCAGTGAAGGAGGCATCACACCACGCTCCATCTTTCAACAGGGCATTAGGTACGATTCAGACGGATATGTGAAGCTGTTTGAGATTGTGGTTCATCCTGGCTGGAGAGAGTTGCTGCTGGTAGGTTATACGTGTGGCAGCAGGATTTAGATCCTGGCCATACCTCCGGATAAAGTTAGAAATGGTTGACGGAAAATTTCTACAACTTCACCAGTTCCCAATTTCTGGCCTGCTGATTCCCCCGGTTGTAATCCCATGTATTACTATGTGGAGCACAGTTGAGAAAGGCACTAACTGCTGAGTTTGTGGCCAAGATCAAGGAGGCGTTCGAAGACCTCTCAAGATCACAATGAGAAACGCGCATGCGCCAGGTTCCGGAGCCGTTTTGAGATCGTGGTGGAAGCTCCTTTGAGTAAACCATTATCTCCCTGTGAGAATATGG
>NC_069004.1:25374043-25376383 GCF_001194135.2 Octopus bimaculoides
ATATATATATATATATATATATATATATATATATACGCCTCTTATGGGATCAAATAGAATTCGAAAATCCATTAAAATAGTTCATCATTTTTTTTAATCTACGGAGAAATTAGCTCTATTTTTAAAGGTAGTTTATAAGTTACACGCACACACACACATCTATCTATGTAGCTACATCTCTATATGTATACATATATGCACACACATACACACATATGTATATATATTCATATATATATATGCATATACATACATATGTGTATGTATACTAAGGGCTTCCACAGAGCCACACAATTTCCACCAAATTTACTCACAAGGCATTGGTCGGTAGTTACACTAGGTGACATTTGCCATAGGTGAACCTTTCTGGTATTGATCCCGAAATCACATGATTTCCAAAGCGAGTTTCCTAACCACACAGTCATGCCTGCGCTTGCTACTAAAGTTTGCGAAATTTCGGAGTTGTGTCTAGTATGTGATTGTCCGAACAAATACGACCTGAAATCTTGTTCATATCATTTTCTCTACACATCATTTTATTGTCTCATTATAAATTGATATTTGTGTCACATGAAGAGAAAAGAATTCAAATTCTTTAAAGATCTTTGATTATTTATTTACATATATATTTGTTTATTTAAAAGTTTTACTAGTTACAGTCAGTGGACAGTGGCTGTTTTGGGTCCTTTCTTCGGAAAATTATAAATCATAGGCAATTATACAGTGATGAGCGAGCTGGAACAAAGAGATAAAATCGAAGCGAATTGTGACTGCGATGCGGTTTTAATTTCTAAAGTTACTTCAATAGTTTGCACGGTAATTATAAATCATTTACGAGTAAAAGAATGATGAAGTTTCGGCTATTAAATCCTTGATAAAGGCAGCATGCATAAACGTTGCAAAAATTAGTAAAAAGGACTTCAAAACGTACCACTTTATTTCACTGATTGTTGACTCCCCTATCGTAAATAACAGATGAGGGTTTCTGGAGATGATTTGCTTCTAGTGATCAAATGTCTATGCTGGACATTAGTTCACTTCCTCCATGAAATCAACATTCTCTTTACACGTGCACAGTGTGCCACACGCCAGAAATCTATTTGATCGCAGAACTACGTGAAATGAAGCGTTTTGCTAAAAAAAAAAGACAACGCACCGCCCGGACCGGGAGTCGAAAACACGATCTTTCAATCGTGAGTGCAACATTCTAACCACGGAGCCGAACGCTTTAACGTATATTAATGATAAATGTATGAATAATACATAGTTCTCAAACAGCCACCTATTTCCGTTTATCTTGCGATATCATCAGCGAGCCATTAATAGTATTCCATGTTTAAGATGCTGAACAATTGGTTTGACATTCTGGCAAAAGGCCAGTAATTTCGGGAAACGGGATTAAGTCAAATAAATGCTCAACTTGGTCGGTCGATTACCCCGATAGGATGAAAGGCAAAGCCGACCTCAGCGGAATTTGAACTCAAAGCATGAAATGGAAGGAATGCTACTGAGCACTTTGCCGGGCGTGCTAAGGATCCTGCCAGCTCAGCACACCTAAAGACGTTTAGCAATTTATAGACGCTATCTTCACCTTGACTTTAGATACCCTTAATTTGCATACTTTTCGATTGAAGAATTTTAGTTCCGTACAATAGAGTCAAAGAAGTTTCAGATCCTGCACTGAAAACCCCTTTTTATGATACCTCGCTTCCTACTGGGACATTCAGCGTTAACTTAACTGTCTTTTTTATGGCTTATTCATTTGGCAAAAGACAGCTCTTACGAGCTCACTCAGAGCTTGCAAGATCTGTGGCAAAGAGTGAATAATTTATCCAAAATCATTGAATGTTTACAATAGAATGGATTTTGCGAAAGAAACCTAACGGCTGATGGGAATGTTGAATGAGTCGACATATTATGCCTACATATAGACAGGAATAGATCCTTCTAAGGAGAGCTATGCACAATTACTGTTTACCAAATTTCACTCTCGTGAAGATTGGTAACTTTTGGTAACTCTCGTGAAGTTTGGTAACTTTTGGTAAAGTTTTCAGCAACACAAAATTGTGATAGATAACACTTATCCAAAGTCTCACAAGATAGAATTTAGTAACGGGTCGCAAACATGGTAAGCCTACAATGCATATACTCACAGACATAGAGCAACACTTGTGTGATAACAAGTGAGGGCTTACAGTGCTCTAAAAGGCTGACTGATCATGTTGAGATACCTTCTTTGGGTTCACTTGTGTGTGTGTGTGTGCGCGCGCATAGAATGTATGTGTATGTATGTATGTATATATATATATATATGGGAGAATTTACGAAAAAAACAACAGA
>NC_069004.1:25376616-25377552 GCF_001194135.2 Octopus bimaculoides
TATATATGTATATATATATTTTCGAGTGCATGCATGTGTGAATGCGTGTTCTTTTTAAGTCTTCTCTTGGTTTTGATAACAATGAAAATACACTACTAGTAAAACGTATGCAAGTTTGTATGCATATATATGTATCCAAGTATCCAAAACTGTTTGTGATCATACATACAAACATGCATACATGCATACATACATGCAAACATACATGCATGCATGCATACATACATACAAACATACATGCATACATACACCATAAAAGGCAACGTAGAAATATGTAAGACACTCGGAAAGTTTAGCATTTAACCAGTGCTATACTCACGTAAAGATATGCAAATATATATTTGTGCATACATTTATAAGTAAAATCCACATAGTTAACAACACATATACCTGCACCTATGGATGTTTGAGTACATATATACATACATGCATACGTATATAAATACATACATACACACACACACGGACGCACACACATATATGTATAAAAATTGAAAAATTGAATAGAGTCAACAGTAAGGCGTACGTATATATATAAAATTAAATTGAGCCTTATAGATAAAGTATATATAAAATATATATAGTTTTAGGGAAAATAACCAATATTCAAGAACTCATCGATGAAAATCCACTATCACATATAGAAAAATTAATAATTAAAAGCACCAAAATATATTCCCTTCTAGATGGTATGGGGATATCCTTCAAAGATGAATTCCAAAACAGTGGCTCAATCCTACCTGTAAATTCCATAATCAACGAAAAATTGAAAGTTAAATACAAACAACAAACGTTAATTATAAATTAGAAAATAATAATATTATTAGGGACAAAATCCAAAATTACAGGTAAAAAACTCAATTAAAATCAATTTATAAAAAATTAAAATTAAATTGAGCCTTATAGATAAAGTATATATAAAATATATATAGTTTT
>NC_069004.1:25381036-25383773 GCF_001194135.2 Octopus bimaculoides
ATTGTTATTCACCATTTGTTAGTTTCCGGTAAATTTCTACTGCATCACCCGCTACACCGCCATGTTGCTAAAGACTCATATAAACTAAGATAGCGAGCTGGCAGAATCATTAGCACTTCGGACAAAAATGCTTAGCGGCATTTCGTCCGCCTTCACTTTCTGAGTTCAAACACCATCGAGGTCGACTTTGCCTTTCATCCTTTCGGGGTCGATGAAATAAGTACCAGTTGAACACTGGCGCAGTTGTTTTTTGCCGCACAGACTTTTCCGGCCCTTGGCAATACGTTTATGGTACCCTCAGTGTATCATAAACCTGCTACCCTCTCTTGCTTTGTGGGGCTCATCGATGACCACGGTCTTCGGGTATTCTTCTTGTGGACATTCTGAGCAGTTCCACATCCTTCAGACTTATTTCTAATTCGAGTAGGACCCTTCACATTAGTAGGACCCTTTGAAACACCCAACTTCCTATAAACTTTTTGCATTTAATTTCCTCTTTTAAAGCTTAGCCAGCTTTTGTTCATTATCTCTAATGGCTTAAATTGCAAAAGAAATTAAAATTGTTTCATTAGCTGTGTATGTCTGCGGTCGCATGTATCGTTGATTCTGTTATTATCATTCTTAAACTATTGACATTGGATAATTAATAGAATTAACGACACCTTTGTAAATTAATTTTATTAAATTATTTTTCTCGCAATTCGGTAGCGAGATTAATTTTACACTGGGAAGCTGCTGTGATTTCGGTGCGAAACGAATCAGTAGCAGCACAGATCTCGGAAGGATAGGTTGAGCATCCCCTTGATGGTAATGCGTGCTGAAGAAGCTAAGGCATATTTATGTCAATGCAGAAACTAGTCCACGTAAATCCATATACTTAAATGTATGTAAGTAAATTATCTTAACCAAATTAGCCTTCGTTTGATTTCTGTAGTAATCACCAATGTATCTTTTGGCGATTTAATAACGAGTTTTGATTGTTATTTCAAGGAGGTAGACATACTTAGTATGTCCTTTGATTAATTCTAATCCCTCGGTTATTTATATGCTATTTTTTATATGCTATATTTGACAAGTAACATAAATATGCTATTTATGTTACTTGTCCTGTTTTCCATTTACTTCTCTCATTGTTTGCGCATTCATCTCAGTTGTTTCCGTATTTCATGTTGTTTACTTTGGGTGACGTCCTATACCCATATATGCGTATGTATATATATATTATTTATATATATATATATATATATATATATATATATATACAGAGAGAGAGAGAGAGAGAGAGAGAGATAGAGAAAGACAGAGAGAGAGATAGAGAAAGACAGAGAGAGAGAGAGAGAGAGAGAGAGGCGCCGGCGTGGTTGTGCGGTAACAAGCTTGCTTCTCAAACACATGGTTCCGGGTTCAGTGACATACACACACACAGAGAAAGAAGACACATACAACAATTAAGCTTAAAGGCGAATATACTAACAAATAACTCACACATACAAAAAAAAATAAAAGAACGTATGCTGCTATCTAAGTCTATAATGGTCGATTTTAGCCCTGAAGAGATTTCTGCCTTCGGAACTCATAATGCAATTATTAATGGTATAATAAATGAAATTAGATATTGAAACGATCGTAGGCTTTATGTAATCGACAGTTATGTAAATAAATTGATTTTGCTGTATACGCATGCATTTTCTTTACATTATACAACTTAATTTATATTCACATATATCAAATCAGATGGAAACATATTTTCAGACTAATAGAACACAACAATGTGGATAGTACCAGTGTCTATTAAACACTACCACAAGGAGACAAATTCCAGTAAATTCACAAATATATGGATAAACCGAAGGAAGCTAGGATGTAAGACATGCCTGAAAAGAGTAATCTCTTTCTTTACAAAACCTTACATATATATATACTATACACACACAATCACACACACACACACACACACACACACACACACACACACACACACACACACACACACACACACACACACACACACACACACACACACACACACACACATACACACATATATAGTATATAGTAATAATATTAGGGAATAAAAACTTATTCCAACCTTACAGGCAAATATCGGTATAATATTACACCGGGTTTCGTAATAGTGCGGTTGATTCGTTCGACTAAATCTCCTAAAAGACGGTTCCCCACCATGGCCACAATCTATTGAATGTAACAAGTAAAAGAGGAAAAGAAAAAAGTGTGTGCCTGTATGTGTACCCCACCGCAGACGTGACTTTGGGATAAGAAGCTTGCTTCTCAACCACTCCAGGAAAGTCGCAATTAAATGACTGAAACAAGTAAAAGATTAAAAGAATATACATATACACACATGCACACACACGTATATATATATATATATATATTGACAATATAAAAAATAGATTACTCCGAAGTAGCTATATATACATATATATAATATAAGATATATATATATATATATATATATGCGAGTAAAAATAAATACAAAAAAGGTGTTTTTTTTTTGTATGATTGTGTATAGAGGAATATATTATTTTGTTTAAAAGAGTTCCAACACTGTCTGTTTTTTATGTTTTATTTATATTCCTGCAGAACTAATGTGGGGTGTAGAATATGGAATATACAATATATAATATAATATACAATATACAATATAAAATAAAATAAAATAAAATAAAATAAAATAAAGTCTGTTAAAGTCTGTCATACCGGCCATGACGAAGGG
>NC_069004.1:25384060-25386312 GCF_001194135.2 Octopus bimaculoides
TATATATATATATGTATGTATGTATGTATGTATGTATGTATTTGTGTGTGTGTGTATTTCGGAGCTGTATTTGTTGGTCTGAAGGGTCATTCGGTTAGTCAGTGAAGTACACCCTTTGACTTATGAAGATTAAACATGGGAGACACAGAGGATGACAGTGCTGGAAGTGGGCAGGGAACGACCACAACCACCTCCGCCACCACAGACAAGCACCACCACCTTCGCCACCGGTACCACTATCAGCTGCCATAACTATAACAGCAACAGTATCACCAACATTGACAAGGCGGAGAGCTGGCCGAATCGTTAGCACGCCGGGCGAAATGCTTAGCGGTATTTCGTCTGCCGTTACGTTCTGAGTTCAAATTCCGTCGAGGTCGATTTTGCCTTTCATCCTTTCGGGGTCGATAAATTAAGTACCAGTTACGCACTGGGGTCGATGTAATCGACTTAATCCTTTTGTCTGTCCTTGTTTGTCCCCTCTATGTTTAGCCCCTTGTGGGCAATAAAGAAATAAGAAACGTTAGCACGCCTGGCGAAATGCTTAGCGGTATTCCGTGTTTTTACGTTCTGAGTTCAAATTCCGCCGAGGTGGATTTTGCCTTTCATCCTTTCGGGATCGATAAATTAAGTACCAGTTGTGTACTGGGGTCGATCTAATCGACAGCCCTCTCCCCCAAAATTCCGGGCTTTGTGTCTAGAGGAGAAAAGAATATTTTTATGAAAAGGGTTTTTATCTAACTTTTATCCTACATGGACTGGTGTTTACTGGATGAACAGGTGTTGTTAACATCACTGCTACAGAACTCGGTAAACGGTTTCCAATATAGATTTAGTAAGAAACGTTCCACTGTTACAAACATATTTGAAAGCAGCAAAGCTATAATTCTCGAGATCGATAACCTTCGATCTATTCATCTTGTTTGTTATGTAAAGCTACCAGAAGTACTCTTGGGAGATTATTTCATGCATGTTTCGTATCTTGAGAAGCTTGAATCGGTTTTTGGTATTTCTTGCCAAAAATCGAGACTTTCTAAAAATAAATTATCCTTCTCAATTTAAGTATTAAGTTAAACAAGGAAATATATTTTTTAATTAGTTACCTATGATTTCTGGAGTACCTTGAGACAGTGTGACTGGACCGTCACTTTTCCTTATTTTCTATAAATATCGATAACAAATCTTTTATTTTTTGCTTGTTTCAGTCATTAGATTGTGGCCATGCTGGAGCATCGCATTGAAAAATTGTAGCCTGGTACTTACATTTTATCGGTCTCTCTATTTGTCTAGCCGCCAAGTTACGAGGGCGTAAATAAACCAAAACCAACTGTCAACAGGTGGTAGGGAACAAACACAGGTACACACACACACACACACATCGTCATTGGAATTAACTCGTGTCCGAGTAGGAAATCTATAGCGAGTGATTGAGCTGCTTCGTCTTGATGGGTGCCTCCGGTCGCTTCTTTCAGATTCCGTCTGTCAAATCCACTCACAAGGTTGGACCGAGGAAAGGAGACACTTGCCCAAAATGCCAAACAGTGACACTGAACCCAGAACCATGTGGTTGGGAAGCAAACTTTTTACCGTAGAAGCACGCTTGCCCCTATGTGGAAATGTGTGAAACGATATAAATTTAACGATTTATGTTTAAGTAGATGAATTGTAAAAATATTTCAGATGTAGTTATGTTTAAAAGAGGATTTAGATATAATTTGAATTTCAGTTTACAAACTTGTTTGAAGCTCTCACTTGACAAATACGTAAATGTTGCTAATGTTTTTATGACGCTAGATTGTTCTTCTGTTGACTTTATTTATTGCCCCTGTGAAAGATAAAAGTGATTTGGAGAGTTGTTGCTGATGGCTAATTTACATTTACTCACCATCTTTCCGCAATAGTTAATAATGCGATCAGTCATATATCTTATCTGTTATCTCCGACGATAAGTTTCTTTTCTTTTCTACTCTAGGCACAAGACAAACGAAATACTAAGACTAAATAATAATCTTTTCGTCTCTAGGCACAAGGCCTGGAAATTTCTGGGGATGGGCCAGTCGATTAGATCGACCCCAGTACGCAACTGGTACTTAATTTATCGACCCTAAAAGGATGAAAGGCAAAGTCGACCTCGGCGGAATTTCAACTCAGAACATAAAGACAGACGGGATCTTTTTTAAAACGGGGGCCACATTTTTCATTAACGAAACACTTTGAAACTTGGAACACTGGTAGAATGTGTCATATAAAAC
>NC_069004.1:25386386-25388471 GCF_001194135.2 Octopus bimaculoides
AAAACATCTTTTTCTCTTAGTCTTTTTAAAAAAAAAAAAGAAATTCATAAGTTATTCCACGTTAAAGTTGTCGTATTTCTGTAATTTCAACCAATCACTGACGTCCATTTAGCCGATATACGTTAAGTGCCGACTACATAAACAAACGATTCTGAAACAATTAACCCTAACCCTAACCCTAACCCTAACCCTAGGGTTAGGGTTGGGGTTAGGGTTAGGGTTAGAGTTAGGGTTAGGGTTAAAGCAAATTTGAAATGAAAAAAGCAAATAAAACGAAGGTATGGAGATTAAATACGCTTTACATCGCTTAATCAGCCAAAGGAGTAAATGTATTGAAAGTCTTTCCGTACCAAAAACACTACGTAAAACATTAATGAAAAATGTGGCCCCCGTTTTAAAATAGATCCGACAGACGAAATACTAAGACTAAATAATAATACAACAATAAGCTTATCAATTAGAAAATTACTATTTGTAAATCTCACAACGTGAGAGATATTCAGCAACAGTACTTTGGAGTAAAGATTATTTGCCAACATAACACGGCAGTCCTGGTTTAGGACGAATGCTGCTGTAATTTAGCCCCAGGGGCTCATGGGGCTAAATTACAGCAGCATTCGTCCTAAACCAGGACTGCCGTGTTATGTTGGCAAATAATCTTTACTCCAATAAATTTATTGTTGCCAGGCGGCGAGCTGGCAGAAACGTTAAGCACGCTGGGCGAAATGCTTAGGGATATTTCATCTACCGCTACGTTCTGAGTTCATACTCCGCCGAGGTCGACTTTGCCTTTCGGTATCGATAAATTAAGTACCAGTTGCGTACTAGGGTCGATCTAATCAACTGGTCCCCTCCACCAAAATTTCGGGCCTTGTGTCTAGAGTAGAAAAGATTATTTAACCTTAGTTCTAGAACTTGTTGGAACTAGATAACTTTTTGTTTGTATCTGTGATCGAGGTTGTTTTTGTTGGTGGTGTCTTCTGTGCCCATCTATATCTCGGAAAACCTGCTGTCACCCCTTGATGTTTTTTTGTTTGTTTGTCATTTTTTGTTTGTTTTATTTCAAGTTACTGTGAACATGACTTTGTACCAGTGCGACCAATTTTTGTTGCTTCTATAATGATAAGCCGACAAAGTTTTTTCTACCGTACACTTGCTGCACACGCGGCACACGTGCACATATGAGTAGAAAATAAATGGGTCCAAAGTTTAAACCATTGTTCCTCTTTGTTACCACAGTAGTGATTGTGACTCCGCTCGCCTAGATTTCTACACGAAGCAGCAACATTATATTTTACAATTATCTATATTTTATTTTAAAAGTTCTGTAAAACTGAAATATTCACTTTCTTAGTAGATTGTAGAAGAGAAAAGATGTATGTATTATATTTTTATGCTTCTTTCGAATCTGTTTTCTGGTTTTCTTATCTAATAAGTAACAGAGATTTAGTTTAACGAATCCCATAATGTTATCCTAATGACCCCTACTCAGGCCCCTTTACAGTATCATCAAATGTGGTGGGTGAGAAACAGACAAATATTCTAAAACCGGGGATGTGACCAGAATGCTTGCAACAGAGTGATTTCCGCTAAAGGTGTCCCAGGTGGTGACGGATTAGGTCTATCTTCCAAGTTGGCCAAAGTGGGATAAGGACACCGCTAGAGATCCCATCCAATGCTTTAACAATTCCAACAATCCTTCACCTTGAAATGGTACATTTTCATCGACCCCCGAAAGGGAAAGCTGACAGTTGACCTTGGCAGGATTTGAACACACTGTACAGAGAGTCGAACTAAATACAGCGAAGCATTCTGTCCGATGCGTCAAACGACTCACTCACTTCGCCTATAATGCAATGAAACCTAAACTGCTGACACTTGGTTGAAATAGCATTCATGCAGAAAACCTTGTATAGGAGCAGGAATGGCTATTTGATTTCGAGTTTAGGCCCACTTTGCGGCACCTTGAGCAAGTCTCTTCTACAATAGTCCTGGACCGACCATTTCTTTGTGAGTGAATTTTGTAGAAGAAAAATATTTGGGAACCCATTGTGTGTGTGTGTGTGTGTGTGTGTGTGTGTGTGT
>NC_069004.1:25388900-25392132 GCF_001194135.2 Octopus bimaculoides
AGAGAGAGAGAGAGAGAGAGAGAATGATGCAAATAAACACATAACACTGCTTTGGTTAGATATACAAAATGAACATGCATGTATACACGTAGATAGAGAGAAAACAACGACTGAAAATTTTCGGACGATGAATATTCAAATATAAATATACAGATATTTATATATTAACAGAGCAAACGTATACAGAGTACAGCGACACGGAAAATTAAAGGAAGACGGTATGCTGTTACAGGTCCGACAGCTTTTTCTCGGGTCTCGGAGTTACTCCATAATGTTGGCAGATATAGTTCACAAACATATGCAAAAAGTAGTGGGAGCATATAAACTTTGAGTAGATCCGGCCTCCTTCTTCAGGGTGGGGAGATAAATACCTAACATTTCAAGTTATAATGCTCGGAAATTTAAAGGCAGAGTGAGTGAAAAGGAAGGCAAACAGTTCTGAAGGAAATGAAGAAATAGGCAGCTCGATGGGGATATAGGGAGCATTAAAACAAGCGACTGCAAGAAAAGATAAAAGAGTCAAATCCAGAAAATGGAGTGAGTGATCAGGGTATTGAGAGAAGTTGAAGTGAAGAGTTGAGAGATACGTGGGATGGATAGTATTGTGAAGAGTGATCGTTGTTGTTGGGTATGACAACAGATGTTAACAGTCAGGGATGGTGGGGCTATAGAACGCCCCACAAAACTCTGACAGCCAGCTTGGGATGTGCAGCAACATGCCTACCAGCCGTAGCTTATGCATTGCTCTGCCACCTACTGATATTTGGTAAGCTTTCTGTTGTGATCCTCCTCCTTATACTCTGACCAGGACACAGTCAGAGCTGGCAGAATCGTTAGCACGCCGGAGAAAAAGTTTGGCAGCCTTTACGTTGTTTTCGAACCCCGCTGAGGTCGACTTTGCCTTCCATCCTTTCGGGGTCGATAATTCGAAGTCCCAGTTGAACACTGGGGACGATTTAATCGACTTACCCACTTGCTCAAAACTACTGGCCTGGTGCCAAAATTTGGAATCGATATTTACAAAGCAGCGAGCTAACAGAGTCGTTAACTCGCCGGACGAAATGCTTAGCTGCATTTCGTCCGTCTTTATGTTCTGAATTCAAATTCCACTGAGGTTGACTTTTCCTTTCATTTTGAAGTCAATAGCGTTTAAACCGGCCATATCTGGCCCAAAATTTCTACTTCATTTATATTCAAACCAGCCAGATCTGGTCTCTCACACTTACCCTACAATATCATTCTAAAAATAAGCAATGAAATTTTCGAAGCTACAAGATAATTGATGATTAATTCAAAACAACATGAATGAATAAGAATTACATTTGACAGGATAATCTGAATGCGAGAGGGTTAAGTATCAGTTGAGACCGAGGTTGTTATAATCAACTTGAGCATTCCCGCCAAAATTTCAGGCCTTGTGCCTATAGCAGAAAGAATATTTACAAAGCATTTCGCTGCAGTTTCTAGCGAATCTAGCGGACCACACTCGAGCTCCAACCGTTTCTTCGCTTTATTTTTAAATTGTCACGTTTCTCCAACGATATTCAGAGACGAGATTTCAGACGTTTTTATCTTTTTTCTTTTTGTGGCGTCAATCACATCATGTACAGTAAACATCTCTCTGTTTACTGAAACATCCAGATGATGTTTGCCCAAATGATGGTACTGTTTTCTTGTTCGTGCAGGTCCTCCCACCAAGCGTACCCACCACCACCACTACCACCTCACTCCTCACTTTCGCTCTTCAAAAAAATCTCCACCACCACCACCACCATCTACATAGGGCATAATATTACTGTAACTCTTTTACTTTCTAACTACTTTCTATAAATTCTCACCTCGGTATAACGGTCATGTACTGAAAAGAAACAAACCTAATTAGGGAGCACACACACGACATTCACGCACACACACATACACACACACACATAAACACATACAGCACTCGCACCCACACACACATATATACATACGCACGTATACATACTCGCACGCTCACGCAACAGAAATATGTACAAGCTTAAAAATGTTCGCATACAGTCATTTATTGTATTCGTGTTTGCATAGTTATGCGTCCATTTTGTTTGTACCCACAAATATGTATGTACACACGTGCACAAGTATGTGTGTGTGTTTTATATACACCCATACATACACACACACACATACATACATACATACATGTATATATATATACATGTATACATACATACATACATACATACACATACATATAAGACAGAGACACAAGCATACTCACAAACACAGGCTCAAACACGCACATACACAAACATGCATACGGATGCACAAACACATATACATAGGCATGCGCAGACGCACACACACACACACACACACACATACACATACGTGCACAAACACACACTTATAAACGGTCATAGAAAAGACAAAGGTAAATAAATGAAGAACAAAAGAAAGAAAGAATGGAAAGAAAGAAAGAAAGAAAAAAAAGAAAGAAAGGAAACAAAGACGAATAGAAAGTAAGACAGAAAAAAGAAAAGGAAACATGATTTAGTAAACTGTGAAATACCGAAATGTTTAATTTAGTTGTTAAAATTCCGACAAGAAAAGTTAACCAGTTTTTTGTGTATATAGATTGAAGATGGGCGGCCGTGGGGCGAAGGGACCAGATTTGGTGCCATATTGCTAAATATAAATAAATCGAGGACAATGGAGGAGGCCTGACGTGGTCGTTAGCCCTAGTAGAAACAGCAGCATAAATCTTCCTCAAGTAGTACCTTACCAAAATACAATAGAATACTTGATATCGTAATCCGCGGTAGACAAAGGCTAGACTGGGAGCAAGACAGGATAGTTTCCGCGGTGGGAATACATTTTAACATTGGTTAAGCCGTTTCGCGACTTGAAATGATGCAGCCGACCTTCTGAATATTCACACTTGTGTTGCAATCCCAGCTCTTCATGAAATACTTTGGCTTGTTCCTTTAATAAATCACCAGAAATTTCCACACCTTCACTTACACAAAGATTAAACCAGGTTATGAGAACTTGATCCAGTTCCGAGCTTTTTCTCTCCCTCATTGATTTCATTACAAACATTTGCTTTTTTGATCCACTCTCAGAAAAGACCATTATTCTTTTCTTTTATTCTTTTAATTGTTTCAGTCATTTGACTGCGGCCAGGCTGGAGCACCGCCTTTAGTCGAGCAAATCCACCCGAGGACTTATTCTTTGTAAGCCTAGTACTTAT
>NC_069004.1:25392475-25393213 GCF_001194135.2 Octopus bimaculoides
TGTGTGTGTGTGTGTGTGTGTGTGTGTGTGTGTGTCCATCTATAGAAAGAAAAGTTACAGCATCTATATAAAATCTAAAAGCTAATTCTTGTGTAAAATCTTACGCTGAAGACAATGGAGATGGTCCCCGACTCTCTACGTACTCTCCTAACGGAGCTACCGGCCATTTTCCAACAACTTAGACACAAGGTAGATCTGAAATAAATCAAATGTGCATTACAGGTGACATTCGAAAATCCGGTTCTTTCAGATTTCCGGCGTGGATTTCGGAGCACATTTTCAAATTTACCTTATTGGTGCGCCACTGTTTTCTGGATGCACCGTTTATGTTTTGATGCTCATTCCTTCTCATTTTATCATTAATTTGCTGCTGTATAGCCCCATTATAGATTCAGTAAAGAAAAGCCGTGGCGTAAAACGTAAACATCGTACGTTGTCGATCGTAGGGAAAGTGGAAATGCTAAAGAAACTTAATAGCAGCGTGTCTGTGCGAACCGTTTGTGAAACATACGACATTGGCTCTTCAACAGTGTATGATATTAAAAAGCTGAAAGAAAGAATGGGAATGGCTGTGTGGTAAGTAGCTTGCTTACCAACCACATGGTTCTGGGTTCAGTCCCACTGCGTGGCACCTTGGGCAAGTGTCTTCTACTATAGCCTCGGGCCGACCAAAGCCTTGTGAGTGAATTTGGCAGACAGAAACTGAAAGAAGCCTGTCGTAAATATATATATATATAT
>NC_069004.1:25393560-25397606 GCF_001194135.2 Octopus bimaculoides
CAAAAAAGCAAATGTTTGTAATGAAATCAATGAGGGAGAGAAAAAGCTCGGAACTGGATCAAGTTCTCATAACCTGGTTTAATCTTTGTGTAAGTGAAGGTGTGGAAATTTCTGGTGATTTATTAAAGGAACAAGCCAAAGTATTGCATGAAGAGCTGGGATTGCAACACAAGTGTGAATATTCAGAAGGTCGGCTGCATCATTTCAAGTCGCGAAACGGCTTATAGTGTCTTGCGGTGTATGGTGAAAAACGTTCAGCAGACAAAGATGTGGTTAGAGCATATGTGGATGAATTTGCAGAGTTAGTAATGAATGATTAAGTCCTGAACAAGTGTACAATGCTGACAAGACTGCCTTGTTTTGGAGATATACGCCAAAGAGAACTCTGGCAACTGAGAATGCAGAATTGCCATCGGGGTTTAAAGCTTCGAAGGATCGTGTCACTGTAATGTACTGCTCTAATTCTGCTGGTACCCATAGATGTAAGTTACTTGTTATCAGGAAAATCTTACATCCGAGGGCCTTCAAGGGAGTGACACAGTTTCCTGTCCATTACCGTGCCAACAAGAAGCGGTGGGTTACCACTGATATTACATTGGATAGGTTTCAAAAACATTTTGTTTCTGAGGCTAGGGCTCATTGTAACTTAATTGGACTAGACCCTAAATGCAAGATACTTTTTATTATAGACAATTGTTCGGCACATCCAAAATCCGGTCTTCTAGTAAAAGATAATGTTTTTGTTGTCTATCTCCCACCCAACTGCACATCACTAATTCAACCACAGGACAGTTGTATTATACGTTCAATGAAGTGTAAGTATCAATCCCTGTTAATGAGGCGCCCAGTGAGTTCAGTTAATTCAGGCACCTCGGTGCAGACGTTCATAAAAGAATTCAACATTAAGGATGCAGTGTACTGTGTTGCCAATGAATAGAAATGTGTGAAAACATCAACACTGAAAAATGGATGGCATAAATTGTGACCAAGTTTAATGTTTGCTTCTCGTTCTAACGAAGACACTGAAATTAATTATTGAGGGTTTGGGGTTTCCAAAGAAAAGCAGCTTACACAGGAACTTATTGCTTATGTTAAAGATGTAACTAATCATGATGCCAAGGAGCTTTCATCAAGGATAAATGAAGGTGTTTTAACGGAATGGATGGATGTTGATGACGCCTACAGTTCATCATTACACTGATTCTGAAATTGCAGTTATTGTTAAAAGTCCGAAGAGAAATGCCTGTACAGGTAGTGATGAAGATGAAAGCAGTGATGAAAATGAGGAAGATGTGACAGAAAGAATCTCTATTGACAGGTTAATTACGTTGACAACTGACCTGTTGTCTGGACTAGAGCAACGAAGATTTCTAAGTGGACATGAAATCATGAATGTTTACTTGCTTCAAGATAAATTTATTAGAGAAAGACCCAAGTATATAAAGCAATAAACACTACACGATATATTCCAGAAAATAGCTAGGAAGCAAGAAGCAGTGTCCACACTTGATAATCCACTGCCATCAACTTCAAGTCAACCAGATATGCTGTCACCAACATCAACATTTCCTCCACAGGTCGAAGTTGTTCCTGTTGATGAGGATGTTGTCACTGTCAGTGGTGAAGATGATGATTCTGACAGCCCATCTGCTATTTAGCTTTTTTGAGGATTCAGTAATGATTAAAATTCTAAGGAACTATTTTATTTAGATGAATTTTTTTTTTTAAATCAAAATTCTGAGGATCGATTCTATTTAGTTGAATTAAAATTCTGTTGAACTATTTTATTTAATGAACATTAAAATTTCATTTTCATGATCGTAAGATTGTGGTTTCGATTTCTGGACCGGGCGACGCGTTGTGTTCTTGGGCAAAACACTTCATTTCACGTTGCTCCAGTCCACTAAGCTGGCAAAAATGAGTAACTTTGCGATGGACTGGCGTCCCGTCCAGCTGGGAAACACATACGCCATTGAAACCGGGAAACCGGGCCCATTAGTCTGGCTAGGCTTTAAAAGGGCGCATTTATTTATTTTTTAAAAATTTCATTTGTTTTTGATTTAGTGTTTAATCTTCTTCCTTTAAAGGATTGTACAGGTAGTAAATTTCTGTTAAATATATACAGCATATATAACCGTAAAAAATCCGGCATTTTTGAAAATCCGGCACCTCTCAGGTCCGGATGTTACCAGATTTTTTAATATCAACCTCTATTGTATTTCTTTCATTGTTTTTTTCCGAAATAAATGAACTGCCTAAGGGAAATAATTAAATGTGCAGTGCATTATTATTTCCCTTCCATTGGTTTTATATTTTTGAATTTGTAAAGTTACATATGAATGAAATTGTAGTTATACTGTAGTTTCAAGTGGAACCTCGTTTGTGAAATAGAAGAAGAGATTCATCGAAACAAGAATGAAAGTAAATCGTGAAGTTGCATGGCGATGTTATCATGTAGGTCTAAGTTAACTAAATTTGGTACTTAATTAGTCAAATGAAAAAGAAACCTATTAGACAAAGATGAAAGTAAATTGTAAATCAACATAAGGAAAATTACCTTAAGTTTAAGATTCAGTAAGGAATCAACTTTGTTCTGTCCTGTAAAATAAGTAATACTTCATTTCTATCCTTATAAAAAAAAAAGTTTGTTTGTTTGTACGTTGACCGCTGAAAACACTAAATAAAATTGATAATTTTTCAGGTTTATCGTGGCATTTAAATTAAATTGACCATTCCGCAGATAACTGTGCACTTATTCCTCGAAAACGGAATGGAGTCGGTGGTCTACTGGCTCCTATTTTTAGTTCTTCGTGTATTGTGTATTTGACCAAATGCTTTTTACACATACGGCATACCTACACAAAAGTGCTCCACCGATTTTGTTTCTACATTACTTTAGGGACAATGGGTATTTTAAAATACAATTTTCTATAAATATCCTTGTAATAGTGTACAGCCAACTACTACAGCCAACTACTACAGCCAACGATTCAAATCAACGCACAAGACAGCCATTATGTCCCCACACATAAAACGCTTCCACGTGGAATCTGTTGACACCAGTATGAAACAATTATGAACTTTTCTTTTAATTACATTTTTTTTTAAATGTATTTTTGATAAGGTTCGTTTTTTCAAGAACCGAAACATGTTAAATATCTCTGAGAAAATTAAAAATTAAAATTTATTTTATATAGTGGCGTTTTCAGAATTCTTTTTTATAAATACATACCCACTCGTATGCCATCTACACTTGGTTATTATTATTTTCTTGTCTACGTTTTGTTTGCAATGTCCTGTACCCAGATATGCACCTATATACACAGGTAGACGTAGGTATGCACATACCTGTACGTATATATGCATATACTCATTTATTATTTATTTTTACATGATCGAACGCCTGCGTCATCCCTGTAAGTAGTTTTTATTGACTTTATATTTTCTGACGCTACTCTATCTCTATCTCTATCACTTTTTCCCCCTCTCGTTCTTCCTCTGTTACTACTACGTATCTCTCTTTACCCCTCTCGTTCATCCTTCTGTTACTACTATATTTCTCTCTTCCTCTCTTTCTCTCGTTGTTCACCTATTCTTCTACTTCCTTCCCTTGTTTCTCCCTCTACCACTCTCTCTCTCTCTTCCTTACCCCTCCCTGGTCACATGTTTCCGGTCATTAATCCTTTTCTTCCTTGGCTATCGCCGAGCAAACACGCGAACTTACTTCGTCCCGCTTTCAGTTCGTGCCTCACAGCGTTCATATACACATAATTTTTCACGTCTGGCCGCTTAACCTTTTCCGTTTGTTTTCCTGTCTTGTTTTATTTTCCGTTTGTTTCCCTGTCTTGTTTTTTTATGTTCTCTATGTGGCCTGTGTGTTTTCTGTACTCTGGTTATTATTATTTTCTTGTCTACGTTTTGTTTGCAATGTCCTGCACCCAGATATGCACCTATATACACAGGTAGACGTAGGTATGCACATACCTGTACGTATATATGCATATACTCATTTATTATTTGTTATATATATATATATATATATATAT
>NC_069004.1:25398648-25399384 GCF_001194135.2 Octopus bimaculoides
ACCCTACCTCTACTCCATATGAAACTTGACCTTGTGAAGTAGTTTGTTCAAGTTCTGGATAATCTGAATCGTGTTTTCATTATATCTGCAGCACATTTCCCCGTCTGGGTAATGAAAAGATAAAATTCATGAAAATTGGGAACTCTGTAAATTTATTGGACTGCATTAAAGCAGCAGCATGGAATTCATTTGTAGTAGTCGTAAATAACTTTCTGGGTCACAAGATAGCAGCCAAGTACACCGAAGTAGTCAACAACATGCTGGAGAGCCTTCAAAATTAGGGAGCAAACATGAGCCTAAAGCTGTACAATCTCCACAGTCACCTTGATAAATTCCCTGAAAATCTTGGTGACACAAGCGACGAGCGGGGAGAATGTTTCCATCAAGTCGTAAAGTCAATAGAACAAAAATATCGAGGCAGATGGGACTTTTTTATGATGGCGGACTGCAGCTGGAACTTGCAATGGGATCTTCTTTAGGTTCAGCACTCAAGAAAATCATCCAAACGCAAACTTATCGCAAATTAGATACAGGCGTAGGAGTGGCTGTGTAGTAAGTAGCTTGCTTACCAGCCACATGGTTCCGGGTTCTTTCCCACTGCGTGGCACCTTGGGCAAGTGTCTTCTACTATAGCCCCGGGCTATAGTAGAAGCCTTGTGAGTGGATTTGGTAGATGGAAACTGAAAGAAGCTCGTCGTATATGTATATATATATATATATATATATATATATATAT
>NC_069004.1:25400617-25402303 GCF_001194135.2 Octopus bimaculoides
TGTGTGTGTGTGTGTGTGTGTGTGTGTGTGTGTGTGTGTGTGTGTGTGTGTGTAAGAGAACGATATTATTTCTAAAAATAATAATGCTAGTCGCCGCGAGCATACAGCCGTATAGGAAAATTAATAATTATATATCAGATATATAAATATATTTATATTCATATTTTTATGTATTTTGACCATACTACACTGATGAGCAGAAGTTATATATTGTTATAATAACTGCGAAATCGTTCGATATATAGTTCTGTCTGTTTTTAAGAGGCCAACTTTTGAGAATTGCATTTCCTCGCGTTCGGTAAAAATGTGTTTATTATGGTAGTTTGACCTTAGCAGTCCCTCATAAGCGTGAGGCATTATTGTATAGTAATGCCCTTATATAAATTTAAATATATTTATATATACTGGGGTACTACATAAGCACCTATATATGTATGCGTATATATATATATATATATTTATATGAAGCTTAATCGTCTTTATCTGTATCACTACCTTTCTTTCTCTCTCTCTCTCTCTCTTTGTATATGTATGTATGTGTGTATTTTTTAATGTTTGTTCTTTTGTTAATTTATAATAAAACAATGTTACATTAAACTGAAGGATTATTCATTAGTTTTTGTAGTACATATTGATTATTCCTTAACAATAATTGTATTGACAATGGCCTCAAAGTTTCGGTCTACCCAGCCATCATCAGACTTTTTGCAGCATTCCCTCAGTTTTTCTAAGCCTTGTAAATGAACTAGGAAGGTTGGGCCTCCAACCAGGCCTTTCGTGACACCCTTAAAGCCAGGAACTTTTCAGCACCTTCACGTAGTCTACATCATTGAAATCAAATGAAGTCACAGTTGTTACATCAGAGTTTTCTTCTCTTAGAGAGATGTCTATATAAAGATTAGGCCTATCTCTCACTCCCAGCTATTGGACGGCCATTCATACTACTGAGTTCATATGAACTCTGGCAGAATTTGGTCTTTGTCTTGCAGGATATCCCACGAAAACCACTATCCTTATAAAGCCGATGATGCAAGAATAAACATCTGCCTCACAATCATCTGCTACGGGATCGAACTCCCAACAACATATTTGTGAAACGAATCTCTTAACCACGCAATAACTTCTTCGCCTTCACAAAAGTAAAAAACAAAATAATGAAGTATTTAAATTCGAAATGTTTCACCTACTTGAAAGAAACTATTTCTCGAATAGCTGAGTGTTTTGGCGTGATGAAACCTAAGCTCTGTCTGTAACCCTTCTCTTCGACGAATGCATAAGCCTTCTTGTCCTTCGCAGCGAAATACCTCACAACTGAGCTGTCCATGACATAGGCAAAGTTCTCGGTCAACACCATTTCCATTATTTTAGCAGTATCTGTGACATTCGGACTCCTGCGGATCTCTCGACCAATCGTCCGATACGATGGATTCCGTGATTTCTGTTAAGACAAATAAAAAAAAACACCAAAAATGTGAAAGCAGTCAAAGGTTAAATAAGTTCTTGCATACACACTCATGTACACACACACACATACACTCATGCACACACGCAAATACACATACACACACGCACACACATGCACACACGTACACACACTTGCGCACATACACATGCACACACATGCACACACGCATCACACAAGCTCACGCATAAACGCATACACGTGTGTGAGTAAGTATATATATA
>NC_069004.1:25403758-25412190 GCF_001194135.2 Octopus bimaculoides
TATATAATTTCCCCTATATGTTCAACATTTTCTCTTTCGTCTTTACACTTAGCAACATGGACTATGAATAAATAAATATATTAAAGTAATATCATAACGGGGTTTGTTGTGCAAGACCGGAACAATGCGAGAAGATATACAGTAAACTACAAAAAAAAGCAACGACCTTTTCTAACCCGGACTTTCCAAAATGTGCTGAAGGGTCTATAGCCTCGAAATATAGAAATATGAGGTAATACTACATCTTTGTTTTTTGTTTTTCTTTCTGTAGTTTAGTTTATATCTTCTCGTATTGTTCCAGAAGTGGCTCCGTGGTAAGACATTTGCATCCCAAGCACATCGTTTGGGGTTCAGTCCTATCGCTTGGTACTTTGGTGAAGTGACTTCTTCTATAGCCTTGGGCCGACCAAAGCCATTTGGTAGACGAAAATTGAAAGAATCGTATTTTTATGTATGTGTGTATGTGTATGTGTGTGTGTGTGTGTCTATGTGAGAGAGAGTGCCTGTGTTTGTGTCCCCTCCCCCATCATCGCTTGACAACCAATGTTGTACACACACACACGCACATATATATATATATTGAGGCACTCCATAAATAACGCGTTTTTTAATACCTTTTTTTATTTTTCAAAATTCAGACAAAGTTCTTTTTTAATCTAAAATATACTCTCCTTCATTTTCTGCAATGTTCTTTCATCTATCTGGTAAATTTGCAAGGCCCCTCTTCCAAAATTCCCTTGGTTGAGATGAAAGATACTCCTCTAGTACTATTCTGCCCTCATCCACTCTCCTCCGACTTTTAGTTCATGCAATTAAAAAAAAAAACCGCATTATTTATGGGATGACCTAATCTATATATTCTTTTACTCTTTTACTGGTTTCAGTCATTTGACTACGCCCATGCTGAAGCACCGGTTTAAATGGTGTTAGTCAAAGAAACTGACTCCAGGACTTACTCTTTGCAAGCCTAGTACTTATTCTATCGGTGTCTTTTGACGATACGGGGACATAAACACACCAGCATCGGTTGTCAAGCGATTGTAGGAGGAGAAACACAAACACAGACACACACACATTCGTGTATATATATATACGACAGGCTTCTTCCGGTTTCCGTCTGCCAAATCCATCTTTGGTCGGCCCAAGGCTATAGTAGAAGACACTTGACCAAGTTGCCACGCAGTGGGACTGATCATGTGGTTGGGAAGCAAGTTTCGTACCACAGAGCCACGCCAGCGCCTTCATTTATATATGAAATGTTACTGCAGACGTCACAGTGTATGCATCCATTGATTAAATAAAATAATATTCATAAAAAGACAAATACAATCCTAAATATCATAAACAAAATAGATAAACACATGAATAAAAGCAAATTGGAGACGAGAATCACAGAAGTTATAGCAAATCACGACTAACCAAAAAATATGACCACCACGTTGATCCGGAGAGCGTTATGGGCCGTATAGAAGGATGATGTGCTAAATCTTCTAGACTTGTGATGGATAATTTGGAGACTTTGACTGTAAGAATAGCAGCTAAGAAGGCTGTGTAGTATGTGGTCAACAGGATAACAAACAGCCACCAGAAGATGATCATGATTCGACCTGATATGTTCTTTGGTTCGTTGTTTTGACCTGCAAGTAGATTGTATATCTGTATATATGTGAATCATATATGTGAATCATATATGTGAATCATATATGTGAATCATATATGTGAATGCATATATATGTATATAAATTAAACATACATATAGAGATACCCACATGAAGCACATAACCACTATCACCACTAAATCACCACTCACGAACGCAGGTATAAAAATCGTTCAATCAAATCAGATTACTTCGATGTTTTTACCTTGCATGAGGGCTGTTCCAAACGTGTACCAGCAATTCTCGTAGTAGGAACAGTTTAATTCTTCACTAGCTTCAGTAGATCTGAACATGGCGCTGATCTTGTTGATTACTGTCAGGAAGATACCGACAAAAAATATGGCAGCAGGCGTTAGTATCCAAACCCACAATTGAAATGGTCGAAATATCATGTCCATGGAGACACGGTCATCTTCCAGTCTGTAGGCGATGCCAATTCCGTCTTCAGAGAAAGGATGTGTGAAGTCAATATATTCAAAACGATGGGCTGTCAGTGTAATAGGTCCGATTCCGAGATCGACTTCCTGGAGAGGAAGGAGGAGAAAAAAATTAATATAGTGCACAGCATGTAATTGTTGTCGGTGCTGTTGTTGTTATTATCATCATCATCATCATCATCATCATTATTATTATTATTATTATTATTATTATTATTATTATTATTATTTTTATTATTATTATTATTATTATTATTATTATCATTATTATTATTTAAGGTGGCGAATCGTTAGCACACCAGGCAAAATGCTTTGTAGCATTTCGTCTGTCTTTACGTTCTGAGTTCAAATTCCGCCGAGGTCGACTTTGCTTTTCATCATTTCGGAGTCAATAAATTAAGTACAAGTGAAACACTAGGGTCGATGTAATCGACTAGCCCCTTCCCTCAAAATTTCAGGCCTTGTGCCTTTAGTAGAAAAAAATATTATTATTGATAATTTCCAGATGTCCTTGACCTGGCAGTGCTACCAGGGGCGATACCGGTTCGAAATAAACACTACAGGCACGGATGTGCTGTCATACGGGCTTGTCTGAGGTGCACACAGAGTGAGTGACGAAACCGTTCTGTACGCTCTCGTTCAGTGTCTGGGCTGACTTGTGGGGTTATGTCGAACAGCTGTTGTCAGGTGTGGGATGGATCCGTCTGCGCAGCCGAGTCGGTAGTGACGATCGCTCTGCCGCCCTCCTTCAATCGGGCAAGCCAAAGCACTTTTCCTTTGCTTGGTGGATGTGGCGAAAGAGGTTGCGTGGTGGCCATGGTTGAAAGGCATGAGGATAGATACATTCCTCTTTGGTAGAGCTCTCATTAACTTCTTTAAGTTTCCCTTGAGAAGGAGATTGAGCGTTGAGAGGGAAGTGTTTTCCTCGAATGAGTTTATTGGAAGGTGGATAAAAGTTGGGAAGTCTGGACATTAACTACGGGATGACCTGATAAATGTAAAATATTTCTAAAATAAACTCAGGTCAGCACTTCTAGTTTGAGGGGATTATTTTCATTTATATTGGTTTCATTACGAGGCGTGTATTTTATTGTTGACCCTCCCTTTATCTATTCGAGAGGGATGAAAAGCAAACTTGACCCGGACACGAGATGGTGATGTGATCTCAGAATGCAAACTGACTTAGCTAATTACTGTAAGATATTGTTGTAAGATGTATGCGGCATACATATAACAACAGAGCGTCTATGTAGTCGTTAATTCTGCTAAAAATGCCAACCAGATCCCTTTTAAATCATACCCTTCTATCCTGAATTAAAAGGTAGAGATATTAAACTATGTTGTATTTGATACACCAAGTAAATATACTTAACAATGTTGTCTTTGATACACAAAAAAAATAAAAATTGGAAGGTATATTGGAAGGTATATATAATCACCACTGATTATAGACCAGCTTGATCAGTGCTGTTCTTGGTTTGAAAAGCAACAACAATGAAGATAACATTCTAAGGAACTTACATTGCGGTATGCCATTCCTATAACTCCAGTCCAGTTATGCGTTGCATTATCATAAACACCGAACATCTTGTCTTCAGGTTCTTGCAGTACATAACTGAAAGAACATGAACAAGGGAGATAAATAAGTGATCAATATATCTGTAAAATTGTAAAGGCGAAGAAACAGATCTATTTGTTTTTTATTGATAATTCTTGTATAAAATTATAATAGTTTTTTAATTATAACATTTTTGTTAATTAATAATTCTCAGGTTGAGTGAACGGTTATAAACTTCGACCACAAAGTTGGGTGTGTTCCGCAAAATGAAAATATTTTTCACCACAGAAGTTCTACACTGATCATGTTTTGCTTGTCTAGAGTAAAACTGTAGCAGAGCTACATATTACAAAGTAATATGTGAATCGACCTGCATAGTAGACGAATATATCGATGAGGCGTTTAGCCTTGCTTTGATACAGTAGCCTCGTTCTGATACACTGGCCTCGTTCTGAGCTACACTGTAAAAAATCACAGTTCCTGCCAGGTTTCGGCCAGAGGTACATGTCTTCTCTGCAGATCCACGCGCAATATCCCACTGCGACTCACATGTCTATTCACCTCGACACAAGATATATGGTTCGTAAACAAAGATCTCACACACACATTCTCAAAATGACTGTTCTCAGAATAAACAATATATTTATACACAAAAATGTCTTATGGTGATTCATACTGAGCGTTTTTTCCATTTAATAACACGCACTTGAACAGCCAGGAGAATTATTCAACCACATGAACAGACCCTATCTCCAACCAATAGCTAAAGACAGGTTAAGTCAAAATTGATGGCATGAAACTGCGTAAGCTAAGTTCCCGATTCAGAATGATCCTTTTACTTGTTTCAGTCATTTGACTGCGGCCATGCTAGAGCACCGCCTCGAGGGGTTTTCCTTGACCAAATCGACCCAGGGCTTATGTTTTAAACCTAGTGGTTATTCTATCGGTCTTATTTGATGAGCCACTAAGTTACGGAGACATAAACACATCAACACCGGTTGTCAAGCGGTGATGGAGGAACAAACACAAACACAAAGATACACACACACACACACACACACACACACACACACACACACACACAAACACACACGCACGCACATATACACACACATATATATATTCGGCTGGCTTCTTTCAGTTTCCGTCACCAAATCCACTCACAAGGCTTTGGCCAACCCGATGCTATAGTAGAAGACATTTGCCTAAGGTGCCACACAGTGGGACTGAACCCGAAACCATGTGGTTGGGAAACATGCTTCTTACCACAAAGCCACGCCTGCGCCAAATGTCTAAGTTTTTTCTATCAAAGCATTTATTTATATAATTCACTCGACGCATTTCATTTTCTTTTACTCTGATTTGGTATCTTATTTAATGAGCTATGTAACCCATTGGGTGAGTGTTTAGAATCAATTAAAGTATTCAATTAATGTATGTAAAGGCTTTTCTCTGCTCCCTATCATCATTTCTACTATGCATATTTTGATAATATTTTCTCGCAGAGACTCCATGTGTTTGGAGAAGAGACACCATAGGTTTGAAAAAAAAAATGACCTCAGTACGATTTGAAACCAAAATCCAAAGAGACGTAACCAAATAGCAATTGTCATATTATCCACTACTCTGCTGATTCTACCAACACACTTTTCTTTTTTCTCAGAATATCATAGCAATAATTTCTAATATAAGCACAAGGTCACAAATTTAGTGGGAGGAGGAGTTTAACTGATTACATCTGTCTCATGTTTCACTGGTCCTCTATTTCAGAAACCACGAGAGGATGAAAAGTAAAGGTGACTCTGATGGGATTTAAACTTAAAACATAATAGCAAGAATACTGGAAAACATTTTATACAATGCTCTAATGATTACATAAATCTACCATCATTTCTGGCGATAATAATCATACCTACGTGAGGTTCATGGCCATTTACTACAAGTGGGTAAGGAAGGGGTAAAGTTGATAATATCAAGCATAGTACCAGACTGAACCAGTGTTTTATTGGAATTGCAGTCCTTGTATTTAGAACTAAACTTTCTGTTTATGTGCTTTCTAATGTGTTTTCTTTATGAAGACAGTAGCATATAATTTGTAGTTAATATGGTTGCTGTGTGCATATATGTACGAGAGTGGTACTTTTGCTTCGATTGTTCGGTTATTCCTCATTTTTAATACCTTGTTTTCGCTCTACAAGTTACTCTGAAAAAGGACAATATCCGAAACGTCTTGATTACTTTCCATTTGTCTAAGCCACAAACAATCTCGGTCGTTAACTTATCTCGTTTTGTTGCAGATGGCTATTGTTTTGTTTTGTTTTTTTTCGCCATTAATATACATACATACATACAGACAGCCAGACAGCCAGACAGCCAGACAGCCAGACAAACAAACAAGCATACACATAAACACATACATAGATTGTATAAGTGAAGTAACCGACTTACTTGAAGTTCATGGTACTACTCATTTCATTGAGTATATCGATACAAAATCCTTCCCATCCGGTACCGTTTACTCTAGTAATGTATGGAGCCAGCTGAAACATAAGCATATATATATATATATCCAGGGGTTGGACAAAATAATGGAAACACCTAGCATCATAATTTGAAATATCTATAAAACCGTCAAAAGCTTGTTATTATTTTTGTTTTTTGATTTATTATTAGTGCTGCTCAATATGTTTTGCTTAAAATTGATGTTTCTTTTCAGATATCATCAGAAAAAAGGTAGTTAAAATTCATTAAAATGACAGATCTGCCGGACTTTCGAAGAGGTCAAATTGTTGGTGCTCTTATGGAAGGCGCGAGCGTAACGAAAACAGCCGAAATGTTTGGTGTATCAAGAAGTACTGTTTTGAAAGTAATTACAGACTTTGAGAAAGAGGAGGAAACCTCTTCTTCGAAACAAAACTCCGGAAGAAAAGCAAAACATTCAGATAGAGACCGTCGGACTCATACGCGAATTGTTAGAAAGGATCACAAAAGTACAGCTCCCAAAATTACTGCAGAGCTTAAATACCACCTCAAGGACCCAGTTTCCACAAAAACTGTTCGCTGCGAGCTGCATGAAACCGGATTTCACGGGAGAGCTGCATTGAGAAAACCACTATTTTCAAAAACAAACGTCGCAGAGTGTTTAGAGTAGAGTAAAAACCTACAGAATTGGTCTCTAGAGCAGTGGACGAATGTTATTTTCTCGGACGAGTCATCCTTTATCGATCCTTGAGGAATAAAACACAAGATTGATCCCGGAAGAATTTAAACTCAGAACATGAAGACAGACGAAATGTCGTTAAGAATTTCGCTAACGATTCTGCCAGCTCTCCGCCTTCATGAAATGAAATTTTGATTTCAAATTCTGGCACAAAGTCAACAGTTTCATAGGGAGGTGGGCAGCCAATTAGATCGACTTCAGAGTTCAACTGGTTCTTATTTTATCGATCCCCGAATATATGAAAGGCAAAGCTGACCTCGGCGAAGTATGGACGCAGAATGTAAAGACTGACGAAATGCCGCCATGAAACGAAATAGTAAAAACGTAAATATATATAACTCGTAAGATGCAGGCATTGCGGTGTGGTTAGGAAGCTAGCTTTGCAATTACGTACTTTCGGTGGCTTGGGCGTCCCGTTCAAGTGGGGAATAAATAAGCCACGGAAATTGGAGAAACAGCCCCTTATGAGTCGGTATGAGAAGGGAAACTTTATTTTATTTACTTATACACACATACTCAAACGTGTGTGTGTGCATCTTTACACACAGTTTGACAATCATTATGTCGCCATAACTTAGCAGTCGACATCAGAGTCAAATAGAATGGGTTTGATGCGTTTAAACAAACATCTGTACTGTGGTCGATTTCTTCGCCTGTCAAGACGGTGCCCCAGCACAGCAGCAGACAAATGACTGAAACAAAGAAACGGTAGATGGCAAAAGAAAAAGAAAAACTACAATGACGATTCAGGAGTACTTACTACGATGGTTCCAACCTTTAGGGTTACGTTACCCAATCCAGGTAAAGCGTTGGGAAAGACATCCCTCGCGTCTATAGGCGTCACTGTGAAAACTAGACCAATGTCAAAACACCACTCTCCTATTCGCTTGTAAGTGGCCTCTTCTTCGTATCCATCTACACGGAATATATCGTATTTTCTATCGATAACCTCTTCTGGATCAACCATAAACATGTTGTCGTTGCTTTCCTAAACAGAGAAAGAAGTAAGAATCGGTACAGCGACGGTGTGGTATTAGGGTGGTAATTAATCTATTCTATTCAATTTATATGTGTATTGTGGAAGCTAAGCGTTCGTAATGTTTAACAGAACAAAAGTCAGTGCACAAAGTGTGTAACTTGAACGAATACAAGGTTGTAACAACTTGAACAAACCTATCAAGTATATTGTTTTTAATAATTACTCATTTCTTAACTTTTGACTACTTATGGGGCCTAAATACTCATAGATATAGTCGTACATACAGTGACTTATGATACTTTTTGGCTCTGGTAGGGTTGTCTTTTTTTTTATAAATAGATTCATTTTCTCTTTTTCGAAGGCATAGGTATGAACGTAATTGAGTTTTTTTTTGATTAAATGTAAACTTTAATTTCATAAAAATGCAACAACTTCAGGTTTGATTTCATTACATATTTTGAGTACTTGTTATCTCTCACACTCACAGTTTGACGAATTCTTTGAATTGAATAATTTGGTTAAAAGAAATTATGAAATTGTTCTGAAACACGTTACTTGTCGATATATATATATATATATA
>NC_069004.1:25412882-25413705 GCF_001194135.2 Octopus bimaculoides
ACACACACACACACACACACACACACACACACACACACACACACACACACACACACACACACACACACACACACACAAACACACACAGTTGTAATAAGAAACTCTCAATAGAGCTGAATAGCAGATGGTCTTTAGATGAGAAGAAACCCCACTCCGGCTGCACATGGCTCAGTGGTTAGAGCGTCGAGCTCACAGTTATAAGGTAGTGAGTTCGATTTCCGAACTGGGCTGAGCGTTGTGTTCTTCAGCAAAACATTTTATTTCATGTTGTCCCAGTTCACTCAGCTGCAGAAATTAGTTGCGACGTCACTGGTGCCCAGCTGTATCGGCCCCTTTATACCAGGGGAGGCTGGTATAAATGGGCAACTGCTTGTTGTCCATAAACGACCTTTCCCAGACTTGTGTGCCTTCGAGGGAAACTTCCTAAGTGCAATCGCATGGTCATTCATGACCGAAGCGCGTCATTGCACTTGTATAAAATTAATGTGGACCGCAATGGAAGCACACTGTTGGCGATTCCCATTAGGATAAACCTGTGCAGTTCAATCTTCCACCTTCGGTCATGGTGCAGTTATCTACCCTGTCAGTATGTATAAATGTGCTTTTACGCAGCTATAAGCGGTTTAAGTTTCATTTCTAGAAATATATGTGCTTATATCATACTCAGTCGCAATTAGTGAGTGCATTTGTTCATGTATATGTGTGTCTGTCTGTGCGAGCGTGCGTGTGTATGTGTATATGTGTGTATGTGTGTGTATGTATGTTTGTATATAGAAATCCATCTACATTCAAACATACATATATATATATATATATATATATA
>NC_069004.1:25415574-25416274 GCF_001194135.2 Octopus bimaculoides
TCTATATATATCTATGATGGATTCTCTTGTCGTGGACGACAAATGAGAGTTTAGTAAACGTTGATCATGCATGTTCTAGGGACACGAACGTGTCTCTTGTGGTCTGCTAAATTTATTTTATATTTTACCTCTAAAGGTGTAAACTTGTTAGCTACATTATTATTATTATTATTATTATTATTATTATTATTATTATTATTATTATTAGCAGTAGTAGTAGTAGTAGTAATAGTAGTAGTAGTAGTAGTAGTAGTAGTAGTAGTATTAATAACTGCAATGATACTTATTTGATTTAAATATGTGTGTGTATATGTATGTATATGTATATACACACACATACATATACATATGCGCCTGTGTATTAGTATGCTATGTCAGTCAATGTGTGTCTATGTGTATGTATGTACATCTATGTTTATCTACAATCATAAAAACTTACGTCTGTCTACTTACTGATATATTAAATCCATTCTGCTCACCAGATATACCTACAGACGAAGAAATACAAGGCTTCTTTATATAGAGGATGTTTGCTCGAACATTCTGCAGTTCAAGAGTTTTTAACTCCTCAATATTCATGTCCAAGTTGCCAATTATCCAAAATGTGTTGTAACGAATTAGTTCCAAGTCTCTTGCCTATAAAATACAGGAAGAAATAATCATTCCATATCACCATGTATATATATATATATATATATAT
>NC_069004.1:25416604-25423934 GCF_001194135.2 Octopus bimaculoides
ATATACTAGAATATAAAGATAAAGTTAATAATTTTTATCAGGTAGTCAGCATGCAATAAAAATTTATAGGTAATTTATACTTTAAATTAATAATTATGTGTGTGCGTGTGTGTGTGTGTATGTGTGTGTGTATGTGCGTGTGTGTGTGTGTGTGTGTGTGTGTCTGTCTGTCTTTCTGTCTGTCTGTCTGTCTGTCTGTGCAATGATGTATTATATTCAAGCATTGTGGAGTTGGAGACAAGTCATTTTTTTTTCGTATCTATATATGCATATATATATACTAGCAGAGGCACCCAGCGTTGCCCGGGAATGAAATTGTTCCTTACATATTGGAAGAAAAAGGCAAAATATATTGTAGAGTAGTTTGCTATTCTAAATTCGATTTTTTCTTCAATTGGGATACGTTTTATTCTTCAATAGGGAAATCAATTCTGAATTCATAATACAATGCAAAGCTCCTATGGGATTTTATGATTCAGTGCGACCATGAGATAGAGAATAGGAAACCAGACATAGTGTTAATAGAGAAAGAAAGCAAACTATGTTGGATCATAGATATAGCATGCCCAGCTGACAACAAGGTATGCGATATGGAAGAAAGAAAAGTCGATAGTTATGACAGGTTAGCTTGAGAGCTTAAGTAGCTGTGGTCGCTGAAGAAGGTAATAGTAGTACCAATAAATGTCGGAGCCCTGGAACACTGAGTAAAAGTCTTGAGAAGTACGTGTGTGCGGGTGCGTGCGTATATAGATATATGCGTGCGTATATGGAGATATGTGCGTGCGTATATGGATATATGCGTGCATGCGATAATATACGCAGTTTTAGACGCGTTTTGACCTTGTCACTACACAGTAATTTCCCTTTGTTTTTAACGGTCATTTTTCACAGGAATTTTCAATTGGCCAGATAACTGAAGAGATGTTGGCGTGGGCTCTCACCCTGGCATCTGAAACTCGGAGTTTTAGCATGGCTACTGAATAAGTGTCACATATTTTTACAGATAAATTCCTCTATTTGCATAATATCGAGGTCGCTTTCTTTCTTTTGTTGTCCTTCCTATCAATATATATATATATATATATATATATATATAATATCAGCACACAAAGAGCACGCACATACACACACACACTCTCCCTCTCTCACTCTCTCTCTCTCTCTTTCTCTCTCTCTCTCTCTCTCTCTCTCTTTTATATCCTAACATGCTGGAAAAGAAAATGAAGTCACAGAATGCAATATATATGTGCGCATGTGTGCATGAGCCTGTATGATATGTGTGAATGGTAACTGTGATTGAGATACATATAGAAGCATATCAGGTGTTTCAGTGGTCGGTGGCACAATTGATAAGGGTAGTCTTTGTCGATTTCATTGGAAATTCCAGTTTGCAACAGTATATCCCCTGGAGAGACGATTACTTCATTAATCTTGGTGTTAAAACACCTGAAAGTCATAGACTGGCGAGAGGGGTTGCTCATAATTCGATCTAGGAGTGATGGATATTTCGCCATTGTTGTGGCTTATCAGCATCACATACTAAATCGAACCGGATAAACTGAATTGCCAGTCTATGACTATATATGAATAGTGTAAAAATTGCTGGTATGCCACGATGACGCATATGTAAAATTAAATTCAATAACGAATTAAAAGCAGCGTTCTTCTGAATTGGATCGGAGGAGAGTTTTCTCACCTGTCTATGACTTTTAAGGTGTGTTAACACCCAATGTAATGAGGGAGTCATCCACCTCCAAGTGCTATTCTCAGCGATCCGGTTAACAAATAAAACACATGTATTGAATATGTGTGGTCGATAACGTTTAAATATAAATAAGACATTGACATATTTTAAAAAGAATAAGACATTAACATATTTTAAAAAGAATAAGACATTAACATATTTAAAAAAAGTGATACCTACACAGTTTAGTATTTCCATTGACCCTTGACCATAGGTCAACAGTAGAAAGTAAGTTCGTTTAATGGATTTCTTTGACCATTCCAGTACACTTTTATAGCTGGCATTGGTATAGTTCACTTGGTAAGCCATAAATCTAATATTTTGTTCAGAAAGACTCTGTAAGATGACACTAGCTTGATTGATGTCTGCGTAGAAGACAGTGTAGAAATGAAACAGAAATAGAACATTATTATTATTATTATTATTATTATTGTTGTTGCTGTTGTTGTTGTTGTTGTTTGTCAAAAGCTGGACTTCCTGATATAATGATACAATGTAAAATTTCAGTTTCGCACAGGAGGTCAACTGAACCTGAAAGGGCAAAGTCTGAGGTGAAAGAAAAAAAAACAAAAAAAAAACAAGGAAGGGATTCTAAATTACCTGACTTTCTGTTTGCTGATGATCGCGCTTTCATTTCTCGTACGTTTGAGGCAATGCAGGAAAAGGTCGACAGACTTGCTGCGGCAGCTCATGCATTTAGACTGACTACCAGTATCAAGAAGTCTAAAGTTTTATTCCAACCAAGACCTGGGGCAGGAAATGCTCAAAATTCAAACGTGATGATCGATAAGCCACTTGGATGGGTCAGGTCATTTAAATATCTTGGAAGTACAGTAGACTTTAAGGGTAGAAGATGACGAAATAGATGTTTGAATATCTGAGGCTACAAATGCTTTTGGAAAAATTTCCCATCGTTTGTGGAATGAATATGGTGTCAGTCAGTAAACTAAAATAACTGTATATAAATCTTGTATTTTGAGAACACTATTATATGGGGAAGAAGCATGGACTCCCTACTGAAGACATGTCAAAAAAAAACACTTGAAACCTCTCACATGCACAGAGTGTGCAATGTCTATAGTATAAATGGCAAGAAAAGATATCAAATGTCAAACTCTTAGAAAAATGTGATATCTCCAGCATCCAAAGCATGCTGCCGAGAATTCAGTGTTGATGGGTAGATTGTTCGAATGAGCACTAGAAGAATTATATGCTGCGACCAACAGACACATTTGCCCAATCTCAGGCAAAATCAAAATCATCAATGTCCCCGTTGTGACGTCATAGCGAAATCCATACCTGGACTGAAACTGCATTCACGCATCCATCGCAAATAGATGCAGCTTCTTTTGTTCTTTTCTTTTCTATCAAAAAGTTGTTTTCTCTTTTCCCTCTTTTTTTTCTATTACTCTCTTTAACTTTAAATCCTCTCCTTCAAACACTCACACGTCGAAATCGACGGGAACGACCCTCACCATCATCATCACCATAATCTTTATTATTATTATTATTATTATTGTTGTCGTCCTTTTTGTTGTTGTTGTTGTTTGTTATTGGCGGAATCGTTATCACGTCGGACAAAATGCTTAGTGGCATTTCATTCGTTTTTATGTTCTGAGATCAAATTCCGCCAAGGTCGACTTCGCCTTTCATCCTTTCAGAGTTGATAAAATTAGCACCAGTGGGCACTGGGGTCGATGTAATCAATTTGCCCACTCCGCATAAATTACTGACCAAAATTTGAAATCATTATTGTTGTTGTTGTTGTTTTTTATTGTTATTATTACTAGGAATCGAGACTGAATTTTAAATACACGATGGAAGTGTGTGGGTTTAAACAATGGAAGTGAGGTAAAAGCTTCGTAAACCATAACAGGCATTTTCAGTTGTCATCCAGGTAATGATTGTCGTTTTTGCCGGATCAATTACAATCAATCATACAGACACTACTTAGAAGAAGTCCTCGCTAGATCAGTGCGTAGAGATTGAGCGGAGTATCTAAGATTTAAATAAAATATCTACACCAGTGGTTCACAACGAGGTTCCATATGCCCCCTAAGGGTCCATATAAGATTTTTTGGGGTCCTCATAACAAAATAGTAGAGCGGGGATCCACACTATTATTTTAAGGACCCCTCCAAACATTTTGCTTTAAATGTATGTATTGGTTTTTATTGCAAGAAACAACCAGGTTTCTTTCTCTATCATTTTACATAGGCACAGGAGTGGCTGTGTGGTAAGTAGCTTGCTTACCAACCACATGGTTCTGGGTTCATTCCCTTTGCGTGGCACCTTGGGCAAGTGTCTTCTACTATAGCCGCGGGCCGACCAAAGCCTTGTGAATGGATTTGGTAGACGGAAACTGAAAGAAGCCCGTCGTATATATGTATGTATATATGTTTGTGTGTCTGTATTTGTCCCCAACATCACTTGACAAACGATGCTGGTGTGTCAACTTCCCCGTAACCTAGCGGTTCGGCAAAAGAAAACCATAGAATAAGTACTAGGCTTCCAAAGAATAAGTCCTGGGGTCGATTTGCTCGACTAAAGGCAGTGCTCCAGCATGGCCGCAGTTAAATGACTGAAACAAGTAAAAGGGAGTAAAGAGTATATATATATGGCCGTGTGGTTAAGGTGCTTGCTACTAAATTCTCTCACAAGTCAGGGCTACAGTAAAAGCACTTGCCCAAGGTGACGCGCTGTAAGAAACTACGCGATTGCCTAGCGCACATCTTCACCACACATCCTTGACTGCTCAGATGAATAGAGAACTAAAAGTATACAGATTTATAATTGCACAATGATTTCCTTTCAGTTATATGCTCATATATTACTTTTTTGTTGTTTCCATCTGACATTTGTCTGTTTAAACTTTTTTTGCTTTTTTTATTATCATGGTTAGAAAATATCAAAGCGATAATGGCGTAAAAGCACTGAATGAACGTATGATGCATATGTGATTATATAATAATGATAACAAGCGTTGGCATTTTTTTTAATTTTTGTTTTTGTGTGTAACTTTTTTTAAATAAGACAATGGTTGTTATACGTCTTTCTTTTCGTTTTTTTTTTTTCGTCGGTAGAACATTGTAAAGAAACCGATCTTACATGAACAAAACTGAAAATTAGAATCGTGTTCTTTTTACTCAACTTACTGGAAATAATGTTATTGTGTTACTAAGCGATACATTAACTAAAGTTCTTTCGTTCAATCACTAACACTCGTAATTAATCTTGTGACTGAATAGTGACGTAATTAATAATGAATGACAACACAAAAAGAGCTTGTTTTAACAATGGCTATTAAGGAAACCGAACGTTCGCGTGTCTGTTACCTTCTTAAGTATTAGATTCAGCCGTTTCATTTATATATATTTAGTTAGAACTCGATGAGAGAATATTTGCATCAAATTGATTTCAATTCGTGCATTTAATCACAAAATCCACACTCACACTCACACACACACACAGGGTGCGATGAGTAAATTATCGCCATTTATATTTTTAATTTCATGCATGCACATAATTTGTTTTTGATTTTATCGACTACTTAGTATAGAAGGGTTAGTTGGGTACCGTTTGTGAGAAAAACAGCACTATAACGCAATTCACTCTGCCAGAAATTTGGAAACGACAAGCTGTACTGCTTGGCATTCGTGCCGGAAGTTCCAATTCGAACATTTCAGAGTGTGTGGGTGTCAATCTGAGGACAGTGCAGGGGATTCGGAAAGAGCTAGATGAGTCTAATGGTGATTACGAAGGTGCAGCAGCTCGGATAACTCACTCTGATCGTTCTGATAAGAACAGAACTCACTCCTAAATTTGTTGGTAAGGTTCAGGCCATGACTGACAACGATCCCTCCAAGTCAGTCAGGGATATGGAAGTGTCTGAGTTTCTAATCAGGCAAGTGGTGCATGAAGACATTCGATATTCCTTTTACAAGATGAGAAAGGGTCAATTTTTATCCCAAGCCATTCACGACAAGAAGAAAGACCGCGCTACGAAGCTTTTGAACAAATTCAAGCATCCCCTCCAACCCAACATGCTTTGGTTTTTCTCAGACGAGAAAAATTTCTGCCAGAATCAGACCCAGATGGTGAACACACACAACAACCGTTGGCTTGCCGTGTCCCTAAAACATGTACCGTGATTGATAAAATTCAAGCATCCAGTCAACATCATGGTGTTTGGAGTTATCACTAGTGATGGGGACGTTATGCCTCCATTCATCTTCGTACACTGCCTCAGACTCAACACGGAAGCCTATATCGAGTGCCTGGATGAAGTAGTGCTGCCCTGGATCAAGGGGCCAGCTGCCGGAAGACCCTATGTCTGGCAACAGGACTCTGCACTACGTCACACAAGCAGGAGAACCCAGTCATGGCTGTCAGACAATTTCTGGGACCACATCTTTAGATGTGGTCCCAGAAATTGTCTGAATATGATTTAACACTAGAATATGATTTAACGACTAGAATATGATTTAACAAATTTCGTGACTACTCAGTCCCCGGAAGAAATGTAAAGAAAAGATGGTTTACCTTTGCTCTGAATGCTTTAAAGAATGTCTGGTGTGCACACACATATACAAATATATAAATATTCATTTATACATTTGTACGTGTGTGTATATATGTGTGTGTATATGAGAGTGAGTGTGTGTATGTGTGGGGGTAAAACAAACGCATACACGCTCAGAAAATAACACTAATATGAATGCAGGGGTAAAGAGAACGTATTAATATTATACTGCAGCGTGAAGCGGCGAGCTGGCAGAATCATTAGCACGCCAGGCGAAACGCTTAGTGATATTTCGTCGGTCTTTACATTCTGAGTTCAAATTCCGCCGCGGTCGGCTTTGCTGTTCATCCTTTCAGAGTCGATAAAATAAGTGCCCATTGAACACTGGGATTGATGTAATCGATTTACCCCATCCCCAATTACTGGTCTTGCGCCAAAATTGAATGTAAAACGGATGACATGTCACTAAGTATTTCGTCCGGCGTGCTAACGATTCAGCCAGCTCGCCACCTTACACTGCAGTATATTACATACAAACCAGTATTATACTGCAGTGTATGTCTATATCCAATTGCTACCAAGGTTCTACAAAGATGCAGTTGTTATGACTAAACATGTTATACAATTTATGCAGTACTGTTGGCGACAACAATCACTTCATATGATAAATATATAATAATGTTTATGTATACTTACTGTAAGTTCCGTCTGTAAAAATGATAATCTCTTTAATGGAAAGAAAATTTAGTGCTTTGATAGTGTCTTTTATGACTAGGCTCAACGTCGAAGCGCGTTGACGTAAGCGCCACGGGGAGCGACCTTCCTCGAAATGATCGCGGTAACAATATGTCGAAGGAACTGGGACATGAGGAATATTTTTCTGCCTCAGAAGTTGATGTAACAAGAGTTGGTTGTCACACATGGCTAATACTACGATTCCTGCAACATCTTCTGACTGCATCTTTGCAACTGAAACAGAAAACAAAACTTAAAACAGTATCGTGTCACACACCCACTATGTATATATGTATGTATGTATGTATATATATATATATATATATATA
>NC_069004.1:25428668-25429975 GCF_001194135.2 Octopus bimaculoides
GTCTCTTGAGGTCTCTGGGTGAGACTTGGATCCAACTTGTACAAATGCAAAACAAAAGTCAAACGTAAAATAATAATAATAATAATAATAATAATAATAATAATAACAACAACAACAACAACAACAACAACAACAACAACAACAACAACAACAACAACAACAACAACAACAACAACAACAGCAACAACACTTACTGCAGTTCTGCATGCTTGGCAAATCATTGCTATGAAAGACGTCATGCACCACTTTTACAGCTCCTAACTGCCAAGTATCGGCATCGCACGTGCTGGTGTTTAGTATTTTGTGAGAAGACATTACCATCCAGGAGAGCTCCTTTTCAACGAGGATGCCTGCGGACAGGAGACAGAGACAGATCTATAATATGTATGTGTGCGTGTGTATATATATGTGTGTGTGTGTGTGCGTGCGGTGTGGTGATTAGACTGTCGTCTAAATTACGTAAAAGTGAAAATAACATTGTCATCTCATTTTAACAGATATATTTACCGAAATTACATAAAGATATTTCGAAATGTTAAAGAGTAAATTTATTCAATAAAATCGCCATTGGCTTCAACCTCGGCCTCCAGACGACTTCGGAATTTTCTTCAGCTCTTCTGGACGGTCTGCTTGTTTAAGGTACAGAATGCTGCCATAATTCCTGCCTTCAGTTCATCTTTGGTGTTACAAGGAGTTTTGTTGGTCTCTCGCTTAACACTGCCCCACACATAATAATCAAGGAGGTTGCATTCTGGGGAGTTAGGTCGACAGATATTAGGAGTGATGTCACAGAAATTGTCTGACAGCCATGACTGGGTTCTCATGCTTGTGTGGCATGGTGCAGAGTCCTGTTGCCAGACATAGGGGTCTTCCAGCAGCCACCTTCTTTTTTGCAAGCCGACAATACTTACTTCAGGTATTTGATGTAGGCCTCCGTGTTGCGTCTCAGGTAGTGTGGGATGATGAATGAAGACATAACGTCGTATTTACTAGTGATTACTCCAAACACCAGGATGTGTTGACAGGATGTTTGGGTTTTATCACTCTCGGTACATATCCACAAATTGCACTGTCTTCAGATTAATACGGAAACACTCTGGAATTTTCGTATTGGAGCTTCCGGCGTAAATGCCAAGCAATACAACATATCGTTTCCAAATTTCTGGCAGAATGGATTGCATCGTGGTGCTGTTTTTCTCACAGACGGTGCCTAACTGAACCTACTACACCGTGTAGTTGAAAAAATAAAAAAACAAACAATGCACATATGCGAAATTAAAACGCATGTATGCATATATATATATATA
>NC_069004.1:25430112-25435461 GCF_001194135.2 Octopus bimaculoides
AAGGATACACACAAACACACACACACACACACACACACACACACACGCACACACACACACACACACACATATATATATATATATATAATTAATATAAATAGCAGGTTGCAATACTTCACCAAAAAGGAGAATTGTAATTGTCAGTAAATTTGTCTAGGGTGTTAAGAAACACCTACATTGCTAAAAATACGAGCTAAAATGCTCTAATGCTGTTATTAACACACATGAGTGAAAACATACAAAAACAGGGACCTGAATCGTCCGAATATGCCGATCGTGAATTTTGGCAACTTCTGTTGCCATTATCTGTTAAACCCGCTCGATCTCGCTGATTCTTCCTATTACAACGAGGCCCGAGTAACTATCAGCTTCAAAGACTGCGTCATCTATATGCCTGAACCTCACTCTCACAAGAAAACTAGCCGCCGTAAAGTCCTCTAATTTGCCCCGCCCTTCTCACTCAACGTCGAAACCTGCACGGGGAGGGCTCTCCTTAGATTTGTGGGTAAGCATTTTACACAGTCCCATAAGTATATGTATCTATTCAAAATGCATAACTTAAATTAATAGTGAACACCGAAAAACTCCGCACCGCAGAGATAGGATGCTCATATAGGTTTAGTAGTAAGGTGCCTAGAGAACGGTCGATACAACACTGAGGCCGAAAACTAGAGATAGTGTTCTGCAACGACAGCAGCAACAGGAATATCGGAGGGCCACAAGGTCCCATTATAGAATCCAAGAAAGGCGCAACGTTACAGCATTAGCCAGCTACATATGGTGATTAAAAGAAGGGACGCCGTACAAAATCAACTGGAAACTGTTGGAGCAACCTGGACCATATTTGAATGAAAATTAAACTTTTCAAGTTTTGCTTGCCACAGAGGAGAATAGTTCTATAAAACTCACACGATCCGGGTGCCTTCTTGAACTCAAAAAGCAAAATATTTACTCGCTGCTTTGAGACAGGAAATTTTTTTTGGCGACGTCGTCATTTTCTATTTCAAAATAGACATCTGGAAACATGTAAGCAGGAACAATTCACTTCAGCCATTGTTGACATTGTATCATGTGGGGCAGCTCTTTTTTTGCTTCCGGAAAAAGGTATAAACTTTTCATCACCTTTTCGTTCCTCTTTAAATCGCCACCAAGCGAAACAGAATTGTATATTCACCTCAAACTTAAAAGAGGCTGTGCGCTGCCCGCCAGCAATGCATGAAGATTCGTCAACAGTCAGTTCAAACCCGGCAGAAGAGTTCTTACCGGTTAGATGTCATAACCAAGAATATATATATACTCTCTTTTACTTGTTTCAGTCATTTGACTGCGGCCATGCTGGAGCACCACCTTTAGTCGAGCAAATCGACCCCAGGACTTATTCTTTGGAAGCCTAGTACTTATTCTATCGGTCTCTTTTGCCGAACCGCTATGTTACGGGGACGTAAACACACCAGCATCGGTTGTCAAGCGATGTTGCGGGGACAAGCACAGACACACAAACATATACACACACATACATATATACACACACACACACACACACACACACACACACACACACACACATATATATATATATATATATATATATATATATATATATATATATATATATATATATATATATATACATATATATATATACGACGGGCTTCTTTCAGTTTCCATCTACCAAATCCACTCACAAGGCTTTGGTCGGCCCGCCGAGGCTATAGTAGAAGACACTTGCCCAAGGTGCCACGCAGAGGGACTGAACCCAGAACCATGTGGTTGGTAATCAAGCTACTTACCACACGGCCACTCCCATATATATATTTACTTTGACAGATAGATAAATAGATAGATAGATAGATAGATAGATAGATAGATAGATAGATAGATAGATAGAAGCAACGTTATACGTACCTATAGTATGTACCTTATTCGGTGAATTTAATCCATAGGTGATCACAGATGACAAAGCCAGCAGACCCAATAACCTCAGCAGATGAACCAGCAGCACTAAATGTAAAACAACCAAAGAATATGAAAAGATTTGAATGACAATGATTATAATGCTGTTGTTGTTGTTGTTGTTGTTGTTGTTGTTGATGATATCGTTATTAACTCTAGGTTAATTTTCATTGAGCAAATTCAAAAACAAAATATTCAAACCGTGACCACTCGGTAATTTTCTTATACAAGGATATCTAAGACTACAGAGACCAATATACCCTTTCTGATTTGAGATTGTAGTTTGTGTGATTTGAAATAATTTGACTGTTATTTTTAGCAGGTCCAGCGGTGACCACGTCATCGGGTCTCTCGGTGACTCTCATTTCTTGTTTAGGATATTGCTTAAAAGGTGACCTACTGGCAGAATCGTTAGCACACCGGACAAAATGCTTACCAGCATTCCGTCCATCTTTACGTTCTGAGGTCTACTTTGCCCTTCATCCTTTCGAGATTGATGAAATAAGTACCTAGGGTCAATATAATCGATTAGTCCCTTCCCCAAATTTCAAGCATTGTGCCTGTAGCAGAAAGGATTATCGATATTACGCCTACGTAAACCTTGATTAGTATGACTATAATCGAAGGTATTCCAGCCATGACCATCATCTCTTTTCAAACATTTTACCTCAGAATTAACTGTATTTTCCAATATGACCTTTTTCTTTTAAAGATAGGTGGATGTCATTTAGGAGGTCAATGAAACTTGGAAGTTATTTCTAGCGTGTAGATCAACCACAAAATGGGTCCTTTTTCCCCACAATCTATTGTTGTTTAATCGAAGATCAACCCTGATCTATCAGAACTATGTTCAATGGCGCTCCACTCATGATCATCCTGTAATGTTTAGACAGTCTTTCTCAAACTACATTATCCAATACATTACTGCCGTTCTTGTGTTTTTTTAGAGAACACAGACATGGGTGAAGCCTCAATTTACAAATAAAGGGTCCTTCAGTGACGTGGCTGCATTATTAAGCAGCCTCCTTTTCAACCACATAGTTTCGGGTTCAACCCCATTGCGTAGCTCCTTGGTTAAGTGTCTTCTCCGACAGCTATGCTATAGCAAGTACATTCATCTGCAGGTCGGTAGCTAACGATAGCGTTCTCTTCTCTATATAGACCAAAAATGTGTAATTTCTCTGACAATATAGAGATGCATAGACATGGACCCGAATATTTGTTTCAGAGTTAGCATAAGGCTAGCAAGTATGGGTTTTCAAACATTTTATCTCAGTATTAACTATATTTTCCAATATGACCTTTTTTTCTTTTAAAGATAGTAGGATGTCATTTAGGAGGTCAATGAAACTTGGATGCTATTTCTTGCGTGTAGATCAACCACAAAATGGTTCCCTTTTTCCCACGACCTATTGTTGTTTAATCGAACCCCAGGGCTCAACTGGTACTTATTTTATCGACCCCGATAAGATGAAAGTTAAGATTGACTTCGGCGGAATTTGAATTCATAACGTAAAGACGGATGAGATGTCACTAAGCATTGTTCCCGGCGTGCTAATGATTCTGCTAAGCTCGTCACCTTTATGGGCCCGTATATTGCAATCTGAAAACTGTCGGGAACGACGAGTTCAGTTAGGCGGAAGGCCTACAGAGATCGGAATATCGAATTAAGAGGAAGTTGACAGAGAGCTCATCAAGTACTGGTGGTAACAATATCTGAAAATTTTATTGTGTCTAGGGATAGTCGTGATGTCAATATTAATAACACACGCACTAGTTCAATCCCGTCCCTTTATTATTAGTCGCTTCGTTAACAAAGCTAAACAAATAGGCGCAGGCGTGGCTGTATGGTAAGATTAGAATGTTCACTCTTTCGCTTTTTGTGGAAAGGCTGCATCGTATATGTCTGGCAATCCATCTGTTGACTTCTCTCTCTACACAGATGGACTTTTATGTTGTGCTTCATGCTACAGATGCGCACAGAACAAGGAAACCATTTCCCACATGTTCATTCAGCATCCGGGCATTGCTGACTTGTGGTTTTATGTCGTACAGTTATTACTTTGTATGAGACAGTCCTGGCTATCAGCCGAGTCAATATTGAAGATCGCTCAGCTGTCCTCGCTGGGCCTGGAAAAGCAGGCAGTTTTCCTCTTCTGTTTAGCGGGCATGCTGCAAAAGGCTGTAGAACGAATACGATTGAAATATGACGAGGACAGACACACAGACACATTCCTTTTCAGTTGAACGCTCATCAGTTTCTTATTGTAGCGCTTGAAGAGGAAAAGTAGATGAGGCGGGAGGAGCCGCTCTCTGGTAAATTCACTGAAAAGAATGAGAGAGTGAAGAGACTGGTTCTACATGAATGGATCTATACTCATATGTGCGTGAAGACCGGAGAACACAGCTAAGAAAAGGGCACTTGACCGTGGTATTCAGGGTAATCTATAAGGTTTCTTCATTTGTGCCAAGTAACTGACCCCTATCTCTACTGGGACGTTTCTTTCCATTTCTCTTTCATACTCTTGTTGTCTCCACTCTTCTCCTTTTACTTCGCAATCGATTCTCCATAACCCCCTCGTCTACTCTTGTTTTCTTTTTAATTTGTTTTTGCAATATCCCCATCATCCACCACCTCTATAACAAATAAAGAAATAATCATCAATAATATTGCTGTTGTTCTTGTTGTGAATGTTGTTGTTTTCGACGTTCCATTGTTGTTGGTGTTATTGTTGTTGTTGCTATTGATGTGGATTGTGGAAGCTAAGGTACTCTCTGTTTGTCTGCACTCTCAGATAGATTTGTAATGGCATATTTTACCGATTGTCGTGTCGTTTCGATGTCCAACCAGCCTCAACATAATGGCCGACATTGTAAGTAATTGATTCGCAGCCCAGATAGTACAGCGACAGGAGGCCATTAAAGCACTGTATCGTATTATAACTTCAAACAAAGGTTTCTCCTTGCCTATTAGATAATGCAAACTCTCGCTGTGGACTTGGATTAAACACTTAAGACAAAAATATACATCCATATAATAGAGATATATACATTTGTGTGTGTGTGTATGTGTGTGTGTGTATGTGTATGAGTGCGAGTGTGAAGATCTTTCTATAACTATATTGCAAGCAAATAATATGTAGACCTGTGTGTGTATGTGTGTGTTGGGGCTGGGGGTGTATTTGTGTGTGCTTCTATGTATGTGTGTATCGGTGGATCGAAACCAGTGTCTGTGTATGTTTTGCGTATATATCTATGTATAATTGCGGGTAATTTTTCATGAGTACTTGTGTTTAATTAAGTATATATATATCTATATTTATTCATTTCACTATATGTTTTTTTTTTGTTTATCGTTATTTTACATATATATATATATATATATATATATATATA
>NC_069004.1:25436062-25437230 GCF_001194135.2 Octopus bimaculoides
GACGCCCCCAAGCGAAGAAGTAGGCTCGACCAAGGCATATAAATAGAGGTAGTCTGACCGTGGACTGCCAGTGGACTGCCAGTGGACTGCCAGTTGACTGCCAGTGGACTGCCAGTGGACTGCCAGTGGACTGCCAGTGGACTGACGGTTGAGTAGCTGCTGAGTAGCAGTCGAGCAGAGATCATCCGAAGGTGCTAGATAGCAGTAGCTTGAGACATAACACTCTTGCATAATGCGCAGCTGTGCTGGCAGGCAGAGAGAACAAGAGCCACAGCAGGAAGTCTTTCAACATGCTTTTTCAATCATTCGACTGAAAGGCACACCCTTCCACAAGTTGCACATGTTCTGTTGTGAACAATAGCTGTATCATAATTTACAAGAGGTTGATTCCTGTGAGTTCTCTGATGGCTGACCAGGACTGCATAAACTCAAGCATTACCTCCCACAAATCACACGTAAAAATAACAACACTCCCTCGTTTCCTACAGTCGTTGTTCGAAGTTTGAAAGAGAGAATAAAGCACGAGGTGTGTGTGTGTATGTGTGTATATGTGTGTTTGTGTTTGTGTGTGTGTGTGTGTGGGGGGGGTCTGTGTGTTTCTAGCTTTGGCATTGCGAGGCTTACATGTTGTGTGTTTTAGTCACTGGATTGTTGCCATGCTGGAGCACAGCCATGAAAATCTTAGTCGAATAAATGGACCGCAGTACATATTTTCACATTCATTCTATCGGTTTTCTTTTGCCGAACCGCTGTGATTTGATGTAGATTTGGTCGTTATTTCTAGGAGGTTAAATGACCCCATAAAGACAACCCTGTAAGTGCGCATGCGTAAATAAAGGGATTGGTGTTGTTGTTGTTGTTGTTGCTGCTGTTATAGTTGCTGTTGTTGTTATTAATGTCTATCCCCTCACTCCTTGTCAGCTCGCAACATATCTTTCGACTCTTAAGATAGTAAGGCATGACTTGAGGAAGTCTGACTATTATTTCTAGCATATCAAGTAACCTCATAGAAGCTTCATGGGCGAAATGTATTGCTGTTGCCGTCATTGTTGTTGTTGACAGTAGTAGTAGTAGTAGTAGTAGTAGTAGTAGGTTGTGATGGTGGTAGTGGCGGTGGTGGTGATTGTGGTGGCGGTGGTGGTGGTGGTGGTGGTGGTAGTAGTAGTAG
>NC_069004.1:25438114-25442114 GCF_001194135.2 Octopus bimaculoides
ACCTCGAATCTATAGTAAAAGACACTTGCCCAAGGTATCATGTGGTTGGGAAGCAAGCTTCTTGTTTCTTTATTGCCCACAAGGGGCTAAACATAGAGGGGACAAACAAGGACAGATAAAGGGATTAAGTCGATTACATGGACCCCAGTGCATAACTGGTACTTAATTTATCGACCTCGAAAGGATGAAAGGCAAAGTTGACCTCGGCGGAATTTGAACTCATAACGTAACGGCTGACGAAATACTGCTAAGCATTTCGCCCGGCGTGCTAACGATTCTGCCAGCTCACCGCCACACAGCTTCTTACCACACAACCACACCTGCGCCTATATGTCTGGTTCGTGAGTTCATCTTGTACCTCTTGAAAATGAAAGGGTGAAATTGTTCTTATATTAAATCTCTGAACGAGGTATTAACAGTAACTGCACGATAAAGTGAAGTATATTTGCCATTTAAATGTGGCTGACCCCTAAGGGGCACAGATGTGTGTCGATAAGGCAGCTGGAGGAGATGTTCTCCTGGGGCTAAAAGCAACAGTAACATCCACCCTTAGGGGTCAGCCACATTTAAATGGCAAATATACTGTTCTTATATTGTTTTACAGGTTGGTCTATTTACGTGTTCGAATATCAGTTATGATCCAATGTTTGTTCAGTTTTGTGAGAGTTGATGAGAATTCAGGACTGCATTTCAAAAGCAATCTAACTACATCCATCATATATCACTTGGAGTATTCTCAGTGCTTATGCAGACTAGTGTCTATCGTGTATACTGAGGTATTATTGCTTATTCCTACGACTATGTCTAAAAATGTGGAGGCGCAATGGCCGAGTGGTTAGGGCAGCGGACTCGCGGTCGTAGAACCGCGGTTTCGATCCCCAAACCAGGCGTTGTGATTGTTTATTGAGCGAAAACACTTAAAAGTTCCACGAGGCTCCGGCAGGGGGTGGTGGTGAACCCTGTTGTACTCTTTCACCACAACTTTCTCTCACTCTTTCTTCCTGTTTCTGTTGTACTTGTATTTCAAAGGGCCAGCCTTGTCGCACTCTGTGTCACGCTCAATCTCCCCGAGAACTACGTTAAGGGTACACGTGTCTGCGGAGTGCTCAGCCACTTGCACGTTAATTTCGCGAGCAGGCTGTTCCGTTGATCGGATCAACTGAAACCCTCGTCGTCGTAAGCGACGGAGTGTCACAAAGATGTCTAAGAATGAGGTTGTGTTAAATTTATTATAGAACTATGTTAGTTCCAGTTCGTTTTTGTTTGTTTCTTTTGTTTTTTTATGGCAAAAGACCAGTAATTTCGAAGTAGGGGGTAAGTCTATTACCTCGACCGCAGTAATCATCTAGTACTTATTTTATCGTTCTCCTCGGTGGAAGTTGAACTCAAAACGTTAAGACGGACGAAAAACCGTTAAGCCCGGCTTGCTAACGATATAATATATAAAAGGACACAATACATGTCTTTAAACGCTTCTAATAGTTTCATATGTTGAGAAATATCTCAGATATATTCTTCAGGCACAAACTACATATCATAACAATATATGGGGTTTGTGCCTGATGAATATGTTTGAGATATTTCTCAACATATGAAACAGTTAGTAGCACTAAAAGTCATGTATTGTGTCCTTTAATTAAATAATATTTATCTCTCACCAGATGGAGCATTTTTTTTTTTTTTTTGAAGTTTCTATCACGGATGCTTGCTTGGGCAAGTAGGTAAGTTTTACCATAACCGTGGCCCGAACAATGCTTTATAAGTAAATTTGGTAGACGGAAACTCTGAGGAAGTCCGTCGTATAGAGAGATAGTTAGATAGATAGGTAGATAGATAGATAGATAGATAGAGAGAGAGAGAGAGAGAGAGAGAGAGAGAGAGAGAGAGAGAGAGAGAGAGAGAGAGAGACATACAGAGATAGAGAGAGATGTATAGGTCTTTTTGTGCGTTCGTGTGTATGTATATGTGTGTGTCTTTGTGTTTGTCTCCCCGCAATGCTTGAGAACCAGTATTGTTATGTTTACGTCCCTGCAACATTGTCGTTCGGCCAAAGACAACGATAGAATAAATACCAGACTTGAAAATCAAAATGAAACATATGGACTGGGATCACTAAGGTTGACTAAAATCCTTTAAGGTGGTGCCCCAGCATGACCTCAGTCCAATGCTTAAAAAAAATAAAAGATAAAAGATATATTTGTACATATATATACATATATACATACATAAATACATACATACGCACACTCATTCACACATATAAGTTGTTTATATACATATACACATGTAACAACAATGGGTTGCTGCAATGCCTGAAGGCACGATGGCACGAAGGCACGAAGGCACGTGTAATCCACCAAGCTAACGCCTCAGAAGAACTCCTTATCGCCTGTGGTCTGAAACAGGGCTGCGTCCTCGCACCCACACTCTTATCATTTTACCTCACTCCCATGCTTCACGAAATTCACCAGAACGACCCTGGCTTAGAAATCAAGTGCCGTACTCAGAGTCACACCAGCACCATCGAAGTAAATGAAACATAGTAAGCAAATGACAACACTGCTCCGGCCCATTCACTTGTGGCCTTACAACAATCTGTCAATAATTTCTGCGTGGCATATTTCCTGTTTGGCCTAACAGTTAACGAAGGCAAAACCAAAATCCTTGGACAACCATCATCTGGATATGACCCACTGAAACGTAACATCACCATCAGCAGAACCTCCATTGACTGTGTTGAACACTTCCCTTATTTTGGTTACCTGTCTGTCCAATACACGTCATGAAAGGATGTAGAAAACAGTGTCCAAGCACCAAACTCAAACTTTGGGAAGCTCTCCAGCTGAGTCTTCAGAAGAAATAGTCTTACCATGCAAACCAAAATGATGGTTTACAAATTCATAGTTGTACCTACCCTGCGGTATGGGTGTGAGATGTGGACCCTGCCCCGCATGAGCTGAAAAAGCTTGAGCAATTCCATCAAAAGAAACTTTGGTCGATCCTGAACACCGAATGAGATGACTATGTTACCAAAATTGACGTACTAAACACAGTGGAACAAATAAGCTTGGCGGGTACAATCATCAAGCGGGTAGGCTTCGCGGCTTGCATGAGGGAAAACTGGCTCCCAAAGATACTCCTAGTTGACCACCACCTTGATTAAGGCTGCCCTACAGCACAAATCACAACCCTTCCTTCCGGACTGAAATGTCCTAAATACTCGAAAACGAGTCCATGCCTACGACAACGATATAAAGGGTAAAGGATAAAGACCCCCTTTGGTCATGAATGACCATGGGATTGCACATAGAAAGTTCCCCTCCAGAGCATGAGTCCGAGCAAGTTGGTGTATAGAAGAACAGCAGTCACCCAAGCATACTATCCTCTCCACTCCACACTACTGGTGTTATTCAAGAGAAAGGGAATGGGGCCGATACAGCTTGGCACCAGTGACGTCACAACTCATTTCCACAGCTGAGTGAACTGGAGCAACGTGAAATAAAGTGTCTTGCTCAAGAACACAACACACAGCCCGATACACATGTATATAACATGAACGTATTCAAACATATTTGTATAGCATATATGTAGCTGCTGTCGTGGCTGTGTGGTAGGAAGGCTGCTTCCCAACCACATGGTTCCAGATTTAATCCAACTGCATGGCACGTTGGGCAAGTATATTATACTATAGCCTCGGGCCAACCAAAGCCTTGTGAGTGGATTTCGTAGGTGGAAATTGAAAGAAACCCGTTGTATATATGTAGATGTATATATAGTTAGATATACACATGTAGATATATATATACGTGTGTGTGTGTGTGTGTGTGTGTGTGTGTGTGTGTGTGTGTGTGTGTTTGTGTATGTGTATGTGCGTGTGCGTGTGTCTGTATCTCTGTCTCTCTGTCTGTCTGTCTTTGTGGCTGTGTTTATCCCACACCACAGCTTGACAACCAATGCTAGTGTTTTTACGTCCCCGTAACTTAGCAGTTCAACAAAAACG
>NC_069004.1:25442816-25444890 GCF_001194135.2 Octopus bimaculoides
TGTGTGTGTGTGTGTGTGTGTGTGTGTGTGTGTGTGTGTGTGTATACAGAGAGGGTGAGAGAGAGAGAGAGAGAGAGAAAGACAAACAATCATAAATTTATGGAATATATTTACATAAGTTGCTACATGATATAATACTATCATTATTGCTGATTCGATGTATCGATTATATCATATAATATTACGTAACGTATTATGCAAATATATACCATATTATTAGGATTGTTTTGTCCACCACTCTTTATTGATTGTTATTCGTTCAAACACGTTGATCAAGCGATCTCACCTGCTTTCGAAAAACCTACTTTCATTAAGAAATTGGACTTTAAGAATTTGCATCATCCAAGCAATAATTCGGTATCTATCCTTGCATAAACTTACTCATTTTTAATATAGGTGCGTGGGTACTCATACGTGTGTACGTCTTCCCACCCGGCCTCAGACTCAAAACGGAGGCCTACACCAGGTGCCTGGAGGAGGTAGTGCTGCCTAGGTGAAGAGGGTTGCTGCTGGAGGAGCCTATATCTGGTAATAGGACTCTGCGCCATGCCACACAAGCAGGAGGACCCAATCATGGCTGTCAGACAATTTCTGCGACCACATCAACCCTAACATCTGTCCACTTGACTCCCCAGACTACTACACTGTGGATTATTATGCGTGGAGTGCAGTTGTGTGAGAGACCAACAAAACTCCTTGTAACACCAAAGATGAACTGAAGGCAAGGATTATGGCAGAATTGACCAACTTAAACAAGGAGGCCGACCAGAGGAATTGCAGGAGATTCCGAAGTCGTCTGAAGGTTGTGGTTGAAGCCAATGGCGATTTTATTGAATAAATTTACTCTTTCGTATTTCAAGACATTTTCATGGAATTTTGGTATATCTGTTAAAATGAAATGTCACTTTTATTTTCATTTTGCGTAATTTAGACGACAGTTTATTCAACGTACCATGTATATAAGTGTGTGTGTGCGCGCGTGTGTAATATTATTTGATAAACACAATATTTGTTTTAATGTGCTACTGTTAGTTTCATAATGAACTAAAATGCCATGTGGGCAGTGTCTAAAGATTGTGCTAGGACATCAGACATGTTATAAAACATTGCTTGGCCTGTTCTCAACACACGAAACTAATGGTAGCACATAAAATCATAGTTTAATGTCTGCTTCCTAACTGCTTACGCAGTATTTGAACTTTTCAGAAACATTCAATTTGAAACCGCTCAAAGCAAGCAGCTCAGCATCACTTGATTGGTTGAAAGACGTGTACTCAGTTTTCTTGTGTGCAGTGCAATTTTAGCAGCTGATGTTTCTACTCTCCCATGGAATTACCTTCAAGGAATTTAGTTGATTATATCGATTCAGTTCGTATTTCTGTTTCGTTTATGTTTATATAATGAAAGACTAAAATATCTTTTCGGCAAAGCAAAGGTCTTTTAATGGACTTGTTGAGTGAAACAGATAATACATATACAAACATGCAGAAATAATACCATATATTATAATACGAGGGGTGTATGAAAAGTTTTGAGCCTTCCAAGGCCTTTGAGCCTTCCAAGGCCTTTGAGCCTTCCAAGGCCTTTGAGCCGTGAAGTCTTGTACCTTCGTCAGAAGTCTTGTACCATGTTTTGTTTTTTGAGATTCAAGACTTTTCATACCGCCTTCGTATAATATAACACACACACACACATTAAAACACACACACATAAAAACACACACACATAAAAACACACACACATATAGTAACAAAAAGGGAGGAGGAGAATTTCGATTATCTCCAAGTGGTGAGTCGTAATGCAAAAAATATATATATAATGAAAGAAGGAAAATGCGCATACTTTACATAGTTTTAATACATTTTTTAATGTATTTTATAAGTGAAAGTGTATTGTGTTTGTCGACCGGTTTCTCTTTCGCTAGTCATGGACTAAGATCTTCGTTAGAAAATACGAAATTACAATAATTTGAATGTGTCATGATTAGCGAAAACGAAACCGGTCGACAAACACAACACTCTTTCGCTTATAAAATATACTAAAAAAATATATTAGAATTACGTAAACTGTGTGC
>NC_069004.1:25444900-25445510 GCF_001194135.2 Octopus bimaculoides
AGTTAATGCCCTTATATAAATTATATATATTTAGGGGAAAAAAACAATGAGTTTTTTTCCTTATGGGGTTTTTTCACGCTGACTACTTGATAAATTCTTATAAAGATTTTATCCTATATTATATTATATATATATATATATAGATAGATAGATAGATAGATAGATAGATAGATAGATAGATAGATAGACATAGATATAGATATATAACAGAAGGAAAATGCACACACTTTGCATAGTTCTAAAAAAATTTTTAATATATTTTATAAGTGAAGGAGTATTGTGTTTGTCGACCGGTTTCGTTTATACACACACACACAACCACACACACAATCACACACACACACAATCACACACACGCACACACACACGCACACACACACGCACGCACGTACACGCGCGCGCGCACGCGCACACACATAACATATATATATATATACATACATACATACATACGTAAATGTGTATATGTGTGTACCTATGTCCCGTACTTGTTTCTCATTTTGTGTTTACGTATTTTTCACTCGCTGGTGATGTCTTGTTCTTATTGTATATTTTGTCCTGTACTTGATGTATTTTATATTTATTTGTATATGTATATATATATATATAT
>NC_069004.1:25449570-25451756 GCF_001194135.2 Octopus bimaculoides
TATATATATATGTATATGTATATATATATATATATGTATACACAAACATACACACGTGCATACGCATGTGATTGTGTGCGTGTTTGTGTGTGTGTGTATGTGTGTGTATGTACACTATATACAAACAAGCGAGTGAAATAATTATGTGCTCGCCCCTCCTAAATCCACCTAAACCGCTAGACCTCAGATATAACAGCTAAGCCCCTCTCAAACAATTTATATCCAACAGTTTGTACAAATGAAAAAAAAACGGAAAATACAATACGCAGTGTAATATTTTGAGTGTAATATGCCCAGGAAGGAAACTCCCGGCTTGTCACAAGTGGAATTTGTTTTCTTTTTCATTACAGGCCCACTCGATCCGGACTTTTCTTGGACTTAACAACAACAACAGCAGCAACAATAACAATAACAACAATAACAACAATATCTGCAACAACAGTAGTAATAACAACAGCAAACCTGGCATTAATCTGCATCTTGTTATCGCTTTGTGAAATTCATATCGAAAGTTTGAAGGATCATACTTACTGTTGTTCGTAGAATTATTGTGATTTTATATAGTTTCTTTCTTTGCTTTTATCTGCCTTTTTCTTTCTTTTCTTGCCGTTTCTTCTTTCTTCTTGTCTTTTTATTTCTCTCTACTTTAAACCCAACAAACCATAAGAAATAAAACTTCGTCTTTATGACAAACAGCTTCAGGTCTAATGTTTGTATACTAAAATCTACTCCACAACTGAAAAGCTCTATTGATTTTTCTCCCGTGCCTTCTTACTCTATCTCTCTCTTTTCTCTCTCTCTCTCTGTATTGCTCTCATTTTCTTTGTTCTTTCAACTATTATATTATCGAATCGATAAAGTTAAGTAAGGATGTAGTGATTGAAAATATTGATATGTAGTAGATGAAGAGGGCAGTTAGAAGTTTGGAAGATGCTCTTAAGAAAGGAAGACAAAGCGTAAGACTTGTTAACGTCGAAAATGTTGTTCAATCATTTTATTTGAAGTAAAGTGCAATAGAGGCGTTGCCCGATTTAAGGCTTATGTTCTTAGATACGAAAAGATGAAATTCGTTGAGTGATCTCATGTGAAGGACTGCTCGATATTGTATCAATACGACAGTATAGTCTTTGACAGCCCAAGAAGTACATGTGGGGTCTAATTTCAGGCAGGTGACCTCTTAGCCAACTTATCAGTGACCAAGGGCTGTTGTGTCTAGTATACTGTTTAGGTGTTGATGTCAATAGCCTGCCGAGACTCTCACCAACAGGGGTGCAATGCAACGAAAAGCGGTAATCATCACATACACATGAAGGGCTAAACGTACGAGGAGCAAAAGTCTCGGTTTATATTGCCAGCTCCTGTGCTTTACGCTTAAATGTTTATCTCAACTTGCAGCAGATTGAGAAGATACTCATTTTTTTTTTTTTTTTTTTTTTGGTGGGGGAGCCGTGGAATGATGTTAACGTTGAGAAAGAACAGAAGCAAATAGAAAAATCGTTAAAAATTTCATCCCTCATTTCAGCTGAATACATATGCTGGTGCATCGTAAGGCACACAGAGACATAAGCGATAATATGAAGCAGATTTCTCATTTTCCCTGCTTTATTTTATTTGAACATGCTTCATGGTTGTTCCATACTCAAGAACTAAGAACGATTGTTTCAACAGTTGCCTGCCCACATCCGCAAAAAAGTAATAACTTTAGATGATTCTGTCAAAAAAAAAAAAAAAAAAAAAAAAAGAAAAGATAATTTTTGGGAAGACTTACTAGCATAAAGCCAGCGGTGATTTCATAAGCAAGTGTCATTTAATCACATTTTCCGGTTGAATACCCAATCGTCATCAACTGAAACTATGGATATCATCCAACCATCACACCAAACAAATCAACTGATTTGTTTTGTCTCTGAGGAACATAGCGTTGGGCTGGTGGTTCCCTACATTTTCAGTTGATCAAATGATCGATTGCTAAAACTGTAACATGAACGCACCCAAATGAATATCCGAAACAGGTGTAAGCCTATAATAAATAAATGTATAAAACCCATTATTTATGCATGTACTGGGTTCAGTCCCACTGTGTGGCACATTGAGCAAGTGTCTTCTACTATAACCTTGGGCCGACGAAAGCCTTGTGAGTGGATTTGGTAGTCGGAAACTGAAAGAAATCCATCGTATATATATAT
>NC_069004.1:25451888-25455598 GCF_001194135.2 Octopus bimaculoides
GTGTGTGTCTCTGTGTGTGTGTGTGTGTATGTGTGCGTGTGAGTGTGTGTGTTTGTGTGTCTGTGTTTATCCACACACCATCGCTTGACAACCGATGTAGGTGTGTCTACGTCCCCGTAATCTAGCGGTTCGGCAAAAGAGACCGATAGAATAAGTACTAGGCTTACAAAGAATAAGTCTTGGGGTCGATTTGTTCGACTAAAGGTGGAGCTCTAGCATGGCCGCAGTAAAGTGACTGAAACAAATAAAAGAATAAAAGAATATATTGAGTTCTTGTCCCATTTTGTATTTTTTTATAAATATATGTGTGTGTGTGTGTGTGCGTGTGTAAATGGCGGTGCCCCTGCATGGCCACAGTTCATGAGCTGAAACTAGATCAAATCAAATCAAATATAGGTATAGAGATATAGATAGATAGATAGATAGATAGATAGATAGATAGATAGATAGATAGATAGATAAATGTAAAATCCAAGGATCGAGGTGTTGGAAGCAAGTGAGCTTCAGTCAATCCGTAGAAAATATATTAAAAATAGTGGTTTATTGGGGCGGAAGGTTGTAGATTTTTTTTCCGTGTCGAAATAAGATATGCTGATGAAAATTATTTTATATTTCACAGGTGTCGGCCAGGGTTACCATGTATGCGAATTAAAACACAAGAGTTAAGGAATAGATAAAAAAAATAAAACGGGCTACATATGTTTCATAGCGAGCAGAACCTCGGAAGTGGTAAACATCTAAGCGAGGCGTATACCGCAGGTTACTCTTCAGGTCACGGGTATCTTGATTGGATGAAGTTTACATTGTCATTAGGAGACCCATTTTAACACGTGAAAGATTCGATCAGAATGCATAGAGAGCTTTAAGGCGGCGAGCTGGCAGAAACGTTAGCACGCTGGGAAAATGTTTAGCGGTGTTTCGTTTGTCTTTACGTTCTGAGTTCAAATTCCGCCGAGGTCCACTTTGCCTTTCATCCTTTCGGGGGTCGATAAATTGAGTACCAGTTGCGTACTGGGTCGATCTAATCGACTGCTCCCCCCTCCGGTGGCGTTAAAATTGGTATTTATTATGCGGTTGAGGGAGACGTCGGGGGTTGTATATTATGATAGTCTTCATGTCAGATGATAACGTCTATATTGTTCTTTATTTTTGGATGAAGTATAGTTAGGTCTTGAGTTAGGTATAAGGACCGGGTGTTAGTAATGGAATTATAGTAGGGTGTTTGAGGGTTAGTGTTGGTGTTGTAGCGTAATGTTAGGTACAATATATAAGATAACCATACAACAGCAAAACCAATATAATGAACTAAAAAATCTCTTTACGAACCAACAATCAATATTCCTTGTGAAATATTATATTTGTATAGACCTCTGTGCGTGTTTACCGCTAACAGCTTTGAGCTGGAGTCGATTTCGGTGGGTGGTGACATATTTATGATTTGGGATCATCTGGTGAGAAGATTGTCTATTAAGTCGTCTACTACTTTGAAACTTAGACGGTTAGTGGGATGGTGGGATATGGGGGATATTTTGAGCTCTATTTGGCGGAGGCAGAACTGCTTTTGGTTCTGGATTGAGTGGGGAGAGGAATATTACGTAATTGAATTCTTATAACCGGTGCGTTGAAGGGCTCAATTATAATATTCTGCGTATTGGTCAAATATTTCTTTATTGGTGGATAATGAGGAGATCCGGTAGGAAACGCTCCCTACGATAGGTTTTAGGACGGAAGTGGGGTGGCTGGACGAAAAGTTGATGTATTTGAGATTCTCGCCAGGTTTGTAGTACAGGTAGAAGGTTTGGTTTTACATGTCTAGGGTAATGTCTAAGAAATTAGCGGCTTTAAGGTTGTTACAGAAGATGCTAAGACCTATGTTTAAAAAAAATACTTTTCTAATTTGTTCGAGTTTCCGGTTGCTAGAATTTTTTTATTACGAACAGAGCGTCGTTTCTATATAGAGCGCCGGTGATGTTAGGGAATTGTTCCTGAAGACCGTTAAGTAGATAACAGCCAACGAGGTTTGTAACTTGGGTGGAGTCACTAGCACCCATGGGGATGTCAAAAAAGTTGGTTGTATCCCTGTGGGCCCAGGATTTTTGATAGAACTGTATGACAATTCGACCGGCTGCTAAGATGATGGCAATATCATGGTGAGATAGGTTAGAGTGTTTCCTTGAGAAAATTAGGGATTTGTTTAGAAGAATAGGGGATACGCTAGAGTAGTATTGTCCTATGTCGACCTGGATAAATTTTAAAGTATGCTTAGGGCTAAGCGAATTGAACCAATGAATGACTTCAATAGATTTGGTCCCAGGTTTTACACACGCACACACACACACACACACACATACACACACACACACACACACACACACACACACATATATATATATATATAATTAATATATCCAGCGGGTTGCAATAATTCAAGAAAAAGGAGAATTATGATATGATTGTCACTAAATGTGACTAGGGTGTTAAGAAACACCTACATTGCCAGAAATGAGAGCTAAAAGGCTCTAATCCTGTATGCATATTATGACAGTTTTCATGTCCGATGATATCGTCTACATCGTTCTTTATTTCTATATGAGGTATAGTTAGGCCTTGAGGTAGGTTAAAGGGTCGTGTATTAGTAATGGAATTATAGTAGGATATTTAAGGGTTAGCGTTGGTAATGAGGTTTAATATACCTGCTTAGGATTGATATGTATGAAGCTGGGGGTTAGGGTGAATTATGTTATTAGAGTAGATGTTAGCGAGTCGTGGATTTCTGAGTTTCTTGTTAAGTTGTCGGATTGCTCCGGCAATTTTGGTGTTGATGAAGTAAGACAGTTTTATAGATTTGGGGTTAAAGATTTTCTAAGGTGGCTCGATTTAGGGAAATGTTTTTCGAGTAGGGTGAAGAAGAGTTTAGGCATATGTATGTGTGTGTGTGTGTATGTATGTATATGTATGTGTATATATATATATATATCGTTATATGTATAATAGACTCTCCCGTCGAAGACGATATATGAGTGTTTAGTTTTTGTCGAACGAAACCTTTCAGCTTTTGCCGACTGAAATCCTTGAAGGCGGTGCCCCAGCATGGCCGCAGACCAATAGCTGAAAGAAATAAAAAATAAAATATATTGGTAATGGTAACCATCCATACTGTACACTATGATGACGAAGGATTTGTCAATAACCAATTATAATACATACACCGAGAGAAGCAAACACAAAATGTAAAGCATACACAGTTGATTTACGAAACAAGGGTTTGTCCACTAAATCTACATATATATAATAATACTTCACATGAAAGTGTTCTATTGATAAACAGTGTGTGTAGATACTAAATGAGATGTATGTATATGATTAATAGATCTATTCATTTATTGACAGTTTAGATTCATTGCACTCGATGTTCGTCTCACAGAGTTCCTTATATCTTTCCTTCTTTCTTTCTTGCTTTCTTTCCTTCTTTACTTATTGGTTGGCACACGCATATACCAACACACATGCACACACATTTACATACACATACACATATTATCTATATATTTTTTATCGAACTCTCTATATACATATGTATGTGTGTGTATGTGTGTGTGTTTGTGTGTGTGCGCGCGCGTATCTTTGTGTATATATATATATGTATATCTATCTATCTATCTCTCTCTCTCTCTCTCTCTCTCTATATATATATATATATATATATATAT
>NC_069004.1:25455852-25458555 GCF_001194135.2 Octopus bimaculoides
TATATATACGCACATGTTTCTGTGTACGTATGTAAGTATGTATATATATTTATCATCTTCAAAATTCATTTTTTTTAAATACACACATATACGAGGGGGTACCTAAAAGAAACCGGAATTTTTCAATATCATTTTATTCACTAAGTTTTATATGTTTACACTTTTATCGCCTTCAAAATATTCTCCATTTGAAGCAATGCATCGGTCTAGACGCGTTATCCAGTGTTCAGGGATTCGTTGGAAAATTTGCGAAATGATGCCTCCGTCGTGTTTTTTTTCTTTTTTCATCTCTCCCACATTTTCAAATTCGTAGCACCACTGGTGATGACATTCGAAAAAATCTTTTCATTTGCAATTCCTCGCTCAAAATTCGTTGGCAGGAGCTCCAGGACACACCAATCATATCAATGCGTTCGTCAAGTGTTCAGTGATGGTCCTCCAAGATCAGTTCATTAATTTTTCTGATGTTTTCATTCGTTCGCATGGTCGACGGCCTCCCTGAACAAGATTGCTCTTCAAGCGACAAATGACCATTTCTAAAGCGTGAAAACCACTCATAAACTTGTGTTTTGCTCGTTGCAGCGTCCTTGTGAGCTGTTTGAAGCATGACAACAGTTTCAACTGTCGTTTTTCTCAGCAGAAAACAGAATTTCATAGAAGCACGCTGCTTCTCATTTCAGCCATCACAAAAATCAACGAACAGGAGAGAAGCACTCCCAGACAAAGTGTATTACGTAGCAGTACGACTGCAAACGATGACGCCCGTCGGTAGACTGATGTCTGAGGCTTGCATCAAGTAGCTTCTGTCGGCGGAAGCACGAACTACAACGGGCTTGTCCCACGGGGAATGTTTCCTGTTACTTTTGTGCAACCACTCCTATATTGTTTGACTATGAAATGTGTTTGTTGTACGTTCGCATTATGTACATTTGGTGCCAATTAACTATAATTGTATAATTGCCCTTTCCAAGAGAATATAGAGGCAAAGACGCGCTCTCTCCCGATATATTATGCACACAAGCATATACATACACAATTATACACAAATTAACGTTCACACATTGACTCAGAAATATCTACACATGATCGAAGGCATAAACTAATTAATATACTTGTACGTTTTTCTGAAAGTTTAGGAAAACTATGTATAGTTTTATTTAATCTTATAGGGTGTGTGTATGTGTGTGTCTGTGTGTTCGTGCGTACGTGCGTGCGTGCGCGTTTATATATAGATATATCCGACTCTCGAACTGTACAGACGTGTTTTCTCAAGCTGTTTGCCAGCAACTATACCACGAAGCCACGCACGTGTCTCTCTTATTTTAAATACTTGAATTTAACATTTTGTTTATCTTGCACCGGAAGCATACAATATTCTATCGACAAATATTTGTAAGTAGACATTTCTATTAAGAAGTACGGACAATTTTGGACACTATTTTAACAACAAACTTCTCAGTATCGTAAAGTACACGAATATCTTTGTCTATTCTCATACAATACACCACAAAACAAATATTTTTGTTTATAATTTGCTTATTTTATTTGTTGTTATTACCTCTATTTCGTTTTTCCCCTTTTTTGTATTAACTAAGCAAAATCGACTTAAATTCTTTTGTCGATTTCGACTCAAGAACGCAACAAATATAAATCCAGACTGATAAAGAATAAGTATTTTATGTTACTGTCAGTTCAAATATGCGTGTGGCACGTTTGGACTCGTAAGTAACCCATTCACTGTGTTTTGTCATGGAGAAAATTTCTCGCTGTAGAACAACTGATATTGATGTATTAGTATCATTTTGTCTATAGCGAGAAGTTTTCTCCATGACAATACACAGTGAATGGCTTGTTTACTAGTCCAAACGTGTCACACGCATATTCGAACTGGTGATAACATTACATTTATACACTTCACTGCTTAGTGCCCCCTGTAACGGATAAGTTGTTCACAACAAGAACAACAACAACAGCGACAATGCCATCAACAGTAGTAAAGCAAAGAAAAGGTCACAACGCCGGCTCAACCCGTCTACAATAATAGCGACTGGTCTGTCGCAGGACATGAAATTGCGTTTGCCACATTGAGGTTTTCAAGTCACGATGTAACCACGGCTTGATTATGTGTGCTGCCGAGTTTTTAGTCAACCAGAAACCAGACATTACGTGAAAGAAGATTCTGGAAGGGCCTGAAACTTTTCCTTCCACGGTTGTAAAAAGCGTAGCAAAAGACGCCAATTTTCAGAATTAGAGACGTCGAATTTTCTCCATTCTTGCCGAACTTCAGTGTGCTCTTGGTCACGGTACGAAATACACGCCCGTTCGTAGTCCGATGCATTCTTAACCAATATGTCCTTGGACGAATATCCCCAACAAATTCCAGATAAATACCCGGATATAACTTTACAGAAAATACCTCTTTACTTGAATGGTCTCTGGTGCCAAGAGATCGACTTTAATATGAGGCATCATCGAATATTTTTTCCTGGTTCTGCTATTACGTTATCTATGGCTTGGACCAATTTTCACCGAAAATTTGTGATTGCGTATGAGTTGTATGTGAACGTGTACATGGTTATGGTGAAGTAATATATAATTTGATATACATAAATGTATACATACATATATGCATATAAATATGTATAGATAGATAGATAGATAGATAGATAGATAGATAGAGGAACATGTGTTAGCGTACATAAG
>NC_069004.1:25459143-25459874 GCF_001194135.2 Octopus bimaculoides
ATATATATATATATATATATATATACAAACGCAGACTCACCTTCAACGTATGTATATAATTGAGTGCATATCAATGTTTGTGTTTGGTGTGTCAACGTGAGTGTGTGTATGTATGTTTGTGCGTTTGTATATGTGGGTGTTAATTCCACCGTTTTTTTTTTTGTTTTTGTTTTTGTTATCTTTTTAGTAAGAGAAGGTGATTACGGGCTTTGAAAGTTACACGTATGCACACCTACACATGTACAGACACATACATACACAAACACACAGATATATAAACATATATAGATGTATGTATAAGTACGCACACATATACATAGATACGTACATACATACATACATACATACATACATACATACATACATACATATACATCATTAGTATCTCAAATGGCAGTTGTTCGAAAAAAAAAATTGACCGATGTCAATACAATGAAAATACAATACTTCATTGAACCAATGTACATTGGGTGCATTTGCAGCATCGTTTTGCAATTGTTAATTCTATAAGAATGGCTTGCAGATGGAATGGGCTTATTATTTTCCCACTTTCGTTATTTACGCATGTCTGTCGATACTTTTTAAAGAATACACGCTCCTATATAGACGTTCTTTGCTCAATTCCTTCTACTGTATTCATTCATATTGTTTCTAGAAATAGTCAATTTTTCCGAATGTTCAACGCTGTTGATTTGTGTCATATATATATATATATATATATATATATATAT
>NC_069004.1:25460060-25461761 GCF_001194135.2 Octopus bimaculoides
TATATATACACACATATATACAGATATACACATATATATATCATTATTATTATTATTTTTATTTTTATTTTTATCATCATCATCATTATTATTATCATTTTTATTTTTATCATCATCATTATTATTATTATCATTATTATTATCATTATTATTATTATTATTATTATTATTATTATTATTATTATTATTATTATTATTATTATTATTATTAAACGCGGCTAACAAGCAGAATCGTTAGCGCGCTGGACGAAATGCTTAGCAGTATTTCGCTCGTCCCCACGTTCTGAGTTCAAATTCTGTCGAGGTCGACTTTGCCTTTCATCATTTTGGGTCTTGTTTCTCCAAAATTGCTACCCTTGTGGCAAAATTTGAAACCATTATTATTATCATTACCATTAAGGCGGCGAGCTGGCTTAATAGTTACCATGTCGGACAAAATAATTACCGTCATTTCATCCGTCTTTACGCTCTGAATTCAAAATTCGCCGAGGTTCCCTTTGGCTTTCATCCTTCGGGGTCGGTAATATAAATAACAATTGAGATCTGGGATCAATGAAAACGAATTAGCCCCTCAACCAAAATTTCAGCCTATGTGACTATAGTAGGAATTTTAAATAATGTTTGCTTTTATGTTTAGTTGCAGATGTAGCATTCAGGCATTAATTGAAGCATCACTGAATGTATTTAAGTAGAGTATTTTATTTGTTTAATTTTTACGAAAATGTTGACAATGACTTCGAAACTGTGGTTCAACTATTTCGTTAGTCTTACGAAAGCAACTGAGTCAAAAAATGATGTCACTAACAGCCGTTTCTTTTTAAGAATTTGATGACTGAGCATTTATATATATATATATATATATATATATATATATATATATATAATGTACCGTGGACTGCATGCCGGAGTATATCCATGTGTGTTTTTGCGTATATGTTGAGTGTATTTGGTCTGTACTTGTGGATGTATGAGTGAATGGAAAGACAAATCCGTATATACTCAGTTAAGTACATGAGTGTTCGTACACACAGTTGATACACGGATATGCAGTCCTTGACGTTACCTTGTTGTCCTTATAAATAAAATAACTCCATTCCATTGTATCCTTCAAATAATTATATAAATGTATCTATGTATGTGTCATTGTATCACTGGATCACTTTATTGACCAGACTATCGAATGTTGTTAAACACCGCTGGTGACAATGCACTTCCTTACATTGTTTTAGCTGTTGAATGATACTACTCCGCTGACATTATTCACCCACTGAATGCGACGCTAGCGCGTTGCAGGTTTTCCCATTCACAGCTGAGTGAAATATAACAACGTGAAATGAAGTGTTTTGCTCAAGGGATCAACGAGCCACCGGTCTTGCAATTGAAACTATGATCTTGAAACTGTCAGCGCAACACCCTAAACATTTGGCCAGGTGGTTTGGCATTCATACATGCATGCATACATACATACATACATACATGCATGCATGCATGCATACATGCATACGTACATACATACATACATACAGAAAGACAGACAGACATATATACATATGTACGTACATACATACATACATACATACATACACACACATAGGAATGTGCAGCGTTCCGTCCCGTGTGCAAATTATCCGTTTTACCTTTCTTGTGCTTCTGTTTAAATTTTGGAATATATATGTATATATATATATATATATGTATGTA
>NC_069004.1:25463580-25464721 GCF_001194135.2 Octopus bimaculoides
ATATATATATATATATATATATATATAGATACATATATATATACATATATATATACGCATGCGTGTATATGTGTATTGCATGTATGTATACCTATAGACACCGTGTGTATGCGTGAGTCAGTGAGATTTGTCATTGTATATCTGTATGCATGCGAGTCTATCTCTTTATCCGTATATCGATATTTACATCAATAACATACATCAGTAATATATAACTAGGTAGCCACCTGTCTATCGATCTATCGATCTATTGAGTATGCATTTCTTTCGTTTCCCCCATTTCAATCCTTTCCCTTTCTGTATTGTCTTCCATCATCATCATCATCATCATCATCACAATTAGTATTATTATTATGAAGCACTGGGGTCGATGTAATCAACTAACTCCTCCCACCAAAATTTCAGCCATTTGTGCCCATAGTAGAAACGATTATTATTATTATTATTATTATTATTATTATCATTATTATTATTATTATTATTATTATTATTATTATTATTATTATTATTATTATTATTATTATTATTATTATTATTATTTACTTTTAATCTGCATGTTTTTTTTACAACCACTTGTCACGACACACCCAGCGTCCTAGGGCGAGTGAAGAATAAGAGTTGCTACAGTATGACTGCAATTTGTATTCGTATTATTATTACTAAGACGGCGAGCTATAATCGTTAGCACGCAGGGCAAAATACTTAACGGCATTTCGTGCGTCCTTACGTTCTGAGTTCAAATTCCGCTGATGTCGACTTTGAAATAAGTACCTGTTACGCACTGGGCTCGATATAATCGACTAGCCCCCACACCAAATTTCAGGCCTTATACCTATTTTAGAAATTATTATTATTATTATTTTATGTTTGACTTTTGTTTTGCATTTGTACAAGTTGGATCCAAGTCTCACCCAGAGACCTCAAGAGACAACAAGTTAGAAGTTCATGTAGGTGTTATGCCTAGGGTACCATATATTTGGATTTGTACAGTTTTGTTCTAGTGAATGTTTAAGAAACCATACGAAAATTATGTGTTTGCTTTAAAATTTGAGATCATATAGACAGTATTTTACGTAGGATATGGGCAGTTCCCATGAGCACTATCTTTTGAACTTCAGCCATTTTGGGGTTTCCTGGTATC
>NC_069004.1:25469330-25471537 GCF_001194135.2 Octopus bimaculoides
CGGTGTTGGTTTTGCGTGTATGATCGCACGTGTTTCACTGAGACATCGTGCATAGGAGGACCTGTGCTTTGTATGGCAGTAAAATTTCATTTTTTAAGAATAAGAAATATTTTTTTAAAATTATCTTCGTTAAAAGACCGGTTCCTTCAAATCTTCCACCGGTTCTTTTGCCTAATTCCATCGATGTTATTGGATTAGATTTGTTTTTGTGTAGGGAGCCCGGTGTAGCACATTCATGTTGTTATTCAGCCCGGTGCTTATTATTATTATTATTATTATTATTATTATTATTATTATTATTATTATTGAATGAGAGAGCAGTGCGTGCCATCAAAATGACACTGGGTTACAAATATACGAAGCCCAATATACTCATCATGACTACCCGTCTGATAAGGGGACACCAGGCACATATATCACAACCATATGTGCGCGGCATGGGGATCTTATATCAAGACAAACAGTGCATGACTTTGCAGGTGGAGCCCAGTTAGAATTTTCTTCAGGTTGAGTGGCCCATCCCGCTCGAAAGGTCCATGAATAAGAGATGTTTTAGGATGTTGAACGAAACAGCCATGTTTCCAGAGGTGAATCATCCAAATCTCAAAGAATTCCTCTCAACACATGATTATGACTCTCCCTCACTACTTCTGCACGTATCGTCAGCCACTCAGGGACATGCTCAACTGGTTAAGGTCAAGCAACTGATAAGCAAATCATCCGTGGTATTGAGCAGGTTATTTACTGTAGTACAACTTTTATACCAAGACAAAACAATGTACACTGACTCTGCATTTTCTTGTCCTGCCAAATTTTCTTCATCTGCTCTCTCTGGTCTTTCTTAAATTGTGTTGGTTCTACGGCTTCGTTCACTTTAAAGGTTCCCTGCATTTTCACTGCTTCAATCATTTCTTCTTTACTCCCCTCGACATACCAAGCTAGGCTATTCTCCTCTTCTCTTACACAACCTCCACAACACACCAATTCCCGTCCTCATTCTTTCCTCTTTGCATACAATCTTCACACATCACTCTTGAGGTGTAGTTCCTTGTCATTAATTTACGTGTTTTCTGGTCTGTCTCTTGTAATTCATGCTTCTTGCCCCATATATCTCATCAAAACAACCGCCCACGTGTTAATTGCTCTAATCTTATAGCCGCCATTTAACTTCGATTGGAGCACAAACCGAGTTCTCCTCAAATACTTTCCTGTACATTTCTTTCATCTTGTGTTCATTCATCTTATCTCTTTCAATGATACCCAGGTTCTTATATCCTTCCTCTCCGACTTCCTTAATAGTTTCACCTCTTTCCCGCTTGCTCCCATGATTTTTACTGATTTTCCCCCTTTTGAGAATCATTACACCACATTTCCCTATCCAAAATTCCATACCAATATCATTGCTATCATCTGCACAGTTGCCGTCAAACTCTAAATTTCTTTCTCAGTCTTAGCGAATACCTTTAGGTCATCCATAAACCAGAGCATCCAGAGACTAGTTTCAGAGTCATTGCTCTTCATCAGTCTGATGTAGCTTGACTAGCTAGCTTTCGATGCTTATTCACCTTTGAAAATATAGAATTTCAAGTGAAATAAATTCACTGATCTACAAAATTAGAAGTATTGCATTTCTAAATCTCTCAGAGAGACTTATACAGTAGCAGTACGGTAAAGTGATGGTTTGTTGCCAACTTAATGTGGCAGTCCAAGGAAAGGGAAGAATGCTACTGCTATTTAGCCCCAGGAAACACCGTTTCCAGTTGGCTATTTGACTCAAGTGTACTGTGTCCTTTTCTAGGTGGAAGTGCTTATCTTCCCTGCTTGAAAACATAAGGACACAGTACGCTTGGGTCACATAGCCAACTGAAAACGGTGTTTCCTGGAGCTAAATAGCAGTAGCATCGTACCCTTTCCTGGGGCTGCCACGTTAAGTTGGCAACAACCATCATTTTGTCGTGCCGCTACTGTATACGTCTCTCTGAGAGATTTAGAAATGTAGCATTTCTAATTATTTCGCATTCTAGTATTGATGTAAAATTGTTAAAAATGGTTTATCCTTTATGTTTGAAATCCATATGGTCATCTACACTGAAGGGAGCGGTTTCTTTCGAATTAAATAGAGCCGCTTGAAACGGCTGTAAAGTATTTATACCTGTACATCATTGTTAATTATTTACTTTCCATATATGCATATATATATATATATA
>NC_069004.1:25474358-25475441 GCF_001194135.2 Octopus bimaculoides
GTTTCGATTCCCAGACCGGGTGTTGTGAGTGTTTATTGAGCGAAAACACCTAAAGCACCACGAGGCTCCGGCAGGGGATGGTGGCGAACCCTGCTGTACTCTTTCATCACAACTTTCTCTCACTCGTTCTTCCTGTTTCTGTTGTGCCTGTAATTCAAAGGGTCAGCCTTGTCACACTGTGTCACGCTGAATATCCCCGAGAATTACGTTAAGGGTACACGTGTCTGTGGAGTGCTCAGCCACTTGCACGTTAATTTCACGAGCAGGCTGTTCCGTTGATCGGTTCAACTGGAACCCTCGTCGTCGGAAGCGACGGAGTGCCAACAACAATAATATATAGCAGAAACAGTTGTGAACTAATGAATAATGAGCTTTATTATATGATTTCTTGTTTCCTTCTCATTTATATAACCTCATACTCCGCTTTGTACTCGACTAATCCATTTCTCTGAAGAATTTGTATATTGAGTTCCAGCACTGTGTCATTACTATCGTTGTGTCTAAGAGAAAAATTAAAACCCGCACACACATACACACAATGGAACAAACACACATATAACTTTCCTGAAGGACGTGTGCGGTCACAAGTGAAATTCGGAATAACAAGAGACTGGTGCGTCCAAAATAAATTTATTATTAAACTCAGCTGGCACAATCGTTTGCACGCCGGACAAAATTCTCAGCGGTATTTCGTCCGCCTTTACGTTCCAAATTCAAATTCCGTCGAGGCCGACTTTACCTGTCATCGTTTTGTGCGAACTGGATCGACTCACCCCGCTTCCCCCAAATGTGTTGGCCTTGTGCCAAAATTTGAAACCGTTATTAATCTCAGCTATAAAACAGCATGCTGGCAGAATCATGAACAATTCGGGCAAAAGGCTTAGCGGTATTTTTTCTATCGCTACGGTCTGAGTTCAAATTCCACCGTAGTCGACTTTACTTTTTATCATCATCGTGGTCGATAACATAAATACCAGTTGTGCAAAACATCAGGCTTTGTGCTTATAACAGAAAATAACCTTAATCTCTTCCGTTGTAGCGAGTATTCTTTTCCTCGTCACTCAATACAAAGCGTGTACATAT
>NC_069004.1:25475971-25476663 GCF_001194135.2 Octopus bimaculoides
ACACACACACACACACACACACACACACACACACACACACACACACACACACACACACACACATATATATATATATATATATAAGAGTTACGAAACAGAGTATGGGAAATCCGGGCTACATATGTTTCATAGCAAGTAGAACCTCGCTATAAAGTTAATGTAACCCGGATTTCTCATACTCCATTCCGTAACTCTTGTATTCTTTTTTACACACTCGGCAACTCTCTTTGCCTACCGAGGAATATAAAAAGAACCTTTTTTCAGCTCATCGTACTTCGATAAAGGAGAAAAATCCGCGATCTTCCGTCTCAATAAACCATTATTGTTCCTGAAAGTTGCTTTTTTATATTCACTACCGATTGCTCGAAGCTAACTTTCATCCTACAACAAATCATTAGAAGGAGGAATTTTTATTAAACAAACGAAAGTAAAGCATTACAACGACCAAGGTTATAAGAACTTCTGAAGTTTTAATGAATGAAGTCATGTGAAACGGTCGAAGTGACGTGTAAATAATTTTGAAAGTAAAAACAAATCGTCAACGACGTTTTTGGGCGAAAAATTGCACAAATCTGTCCTGATCAAGAGGCCTATCTGTCGGAGAAGGCATGCACTGACATGGTATAAATAGTAATTTATGTAAGACATTTTATTGTAGAATTTGCCGGCCAACGACGGGTTATTCAGCTAAT
>NC_069004.1:25477491-25478709 GCF_001194135.2 Octopus bimaculoides
TATATATATATATAGATATGTATGTATGTATGTATTTATGTATGTATGTATATGTATATATTAAATGATAGGTACGGAAGACGGAGTGTAACAAGAAGCTTTTTTATCACAACAATTGTTTTGACTTCTTTTTGCACTGCTCTCTAGTGGGTGTGGTACGATGTAATAACATCAGATGCAACACACGGTGCAGTGACCCTTCATCAGGTGACGTAACATGCTTCAAAATTTATAAGATTTGCATTTCGTTTTCGCTCCAATTTATATGCTGGTGGGGCGAAAACGAAATGTACATCTTATAAGTTTTGAAGCATGTAACGTCAACGGATGAGGCTTCTTGCACTGTTCGTTACATCTGCGACGAAAGCGCTGTAATGCGAATGACGCCTGGTAGCCATAAGTGGTAAGCGTGCTCTGCAGGCACACTACCTGGGACTTACCCAGCGCAAGGTTTAGGTACTGCATTTTAATGTCTACTTTCTAACTTCTGTATGTATATATACATATACATATATATTTATTTATGTATATATGTTTCTATTTCCAGTTCAGTTTCTAGAAAGGCGTTTTACAGACACTTTCGTATGCCAAACATTCATTTTTGGTTTGTAAGTATGAATTCTTACCAGCATTTCCTCCGATTTGCTTTGGCAGCCTCACCAATTTCTATCATCTTCGCAGTCAATATCGGTATGTTATTCTTTCCTAACAAATACATTCCATGAATTCATACACACATACAGACATAACCGCATATACACATGTATACATATAAACGTATAAAAATACGTACGAGTTTATCTATCTATCTATCTATCTACAAATATATATATATGTGTGTATGTGTGTGTGTGTGTGTGTGTGTGCGGATTATATATAAAATGTATGTGTGTGTATACACACGCACATTCACACATATAGACATATATATATATATATATATATATATATATATTATTTGATTCTTTTATTCATTTACTCGTTTCAGTCATTTGACTGCGGCCATGCTGGAGCACTGCCTTTAGTCGAACAAATCGACCCCAGAACTTATTCTTTGTTAGCCTAGTACTCCTTCTATCGGTCTCTTTTGCCTAACCGCTAAGTTACGGGGACGTAAACACACCAGCATCGATTGTCAAGCGGTATTGGGGGAACAAACGCACACACATATATATATATTGTGAGTGTGTATTTATATTGTTACATATATACTTGTCA
>NC_069004.1:25478861-25485247 GCF_001194135.2 Octopus bimaculoides
TTTAGGTGATTTTAAATGTCTTGCCCGCTCACGTTTTGATATGCTGCTATATTTCATGTTGAGAACAATTTAGGTCTTAATAGACACAAGATGTGATCTATTTCTAGCGCATTAATTGTCCACGTTAGTGGTCGACGTTATTATTTTAAAATGTACCTTAATCCCCTGAGATTGCAGATAATATTTCTGAATCTCTTTGATTCTTTAGATGTGCTGGCCTCCTGATAATTAATCGATATTAATTAATATATGAATAATTACCAGATTTTATAATTATATATGTATATATATATATATACATACACACAAGGTGTTCGGGCCCTAAATTTAAACCTTACATAAAACAATATCAAATCCAAGGATAAGAGTATTTTTTTAAAAATCAAGAAAATATCAACCCCATTAAGAATGAAGATAACAGTTAACCCAAAGTATCTTCCCTCAGTTTCTGCCACGGCCTCAAGACGATTTCGAAGCCCAACGATTCCGTTCGCCACTGTGTTCCTCCCAACACCTCCTTGATGTTGGCCTCTAGCACGGACTTGGTGTTCCATGTATTACGGTTGGCGTCTTTCTCAGCCGTCCGCCTCATATAGTAATCCATGGGATTACAAGCGACTGGATTAGGAGACCGGATATTAGGGAACGGTAAAGTCGTCGAAATTCTCCGACAACCACTTCTGACTCTTTTTGGAGGTATTGCAAGGAACCAAAACCTGCTTCCAGACAGCTTTCCGGAGCAGTTTCACACTGCAGTCTGAATTGTGCCTAATACCTTGTTCAAAGATGTTGGGCGGCTTGGTGTCACCCCTACTGAAAACATACCCAAAGACGATCGTAATTTGGGGTAACTTAGTTTTCATGATACGTGGCACATTACATGGACTGTAGGCAAGCCACCTTTTACTCTGAGTGTCCTGCAACTATTCCTGGAAGTTCTATTTATTTGAGAAGAACCAGATCATCGCCGGTTCAGCAGGATGCTTCCTTTGTTCGGGAGATTATTTGTATTCGTCAAGTTGTTCTCCTTGGCCTTGGATGTCTGAATTTTCCTCTTGTGCATCTTGTATGAGTAGAACTGAAGATCCTTATTCTGAGACAACCTCATCGTGGAGATCCAACACTTAACCCTATGATATATATGTGTGTGTGTGTGTGTGTGTGTGTGTGTGTGTGTGTCTGTGTATGCATATATATGCATATACATATACGTATACGTGTAATATAAGCAATGACACAAAATCATATATGCTTATATGTAGGTGCAAGATTGTGTGTGTGTGTGTGTGTGAGAGAGAGAGAGAGAGAGAGAGAGAGAGAGAGAGTTTGCTTCCACAATTGTCTGTGTGCACACATGCGTACTTAAGTATTTTATTGCTACTCTGCAAGAATTATTGAGCATAGGGAAGTTGGTATTTTCAGAGAATGCCGCGTCAATGATCCAGTCGTAATTCTCTTATCAATCTTTGAACACTTAGATGAATACATTTAACGTCTTCAGTAGATATTCGTCTTCAAACTAGACATTACACTCTTAAAACGAACGAGAGCTATAAAAATTGGCAAACATAAAAGACAGCTGCAAAGATGAAGCGTATTGTGGTAATGTATGAAAGTGTGTACTTGCTGAGAAAGTTTCATGGCCCACGAACAGGATATGGTGAAGGGCGTAGTGTACCGAGGCCATAAAACATGGGGAGAGATTACGTTGAGTGATTACTCTGAAAATGTATGTTTTTATGTTCATCAATGAATGCTCTCTCTCTCTCTCTCTCTCTCTCTCTCTCTCTCTCTCACACACACACACACACACACACACATACACACACACATACACACACACAAACATTAGAAGATTAGTCGTGTGTGTGCGTGTGTGTGTGTGTGTGTGCATAAACATGCATATACAGGCACAGGTGTGGCTGTGTGGCAAGAAGTTACCTTCCCAACCTCATGGTTGCGAGTTCAGTTCTACTGCGTGCCGTATTAGGCAAGTGCCTACTATTATAGAATCAGAACGGATTAATGCTTTGTGAGCGGATTTGCTTCGTAGATGGAAAATGAAAGAAACCCCGTCGTGTATATGTATTTGTGTGTGTGTGTGTGTTTGTGTGTGTGTGTTCGTTTATGTGTGTGTTTGTGTGTATGTGTTTGTGTGTGTGTGTGTGTGTGTGTGTTTGTGTGTGTGCTTGTGCCCCACCACCGTTTGACAACCGGTGTTGGTGTGCTTACATCCCCATAACAGATAGATAAAGTACCAGGCTTTAAAAAATTAGTACTGGGGTCGATTCGTTTTGCTACAATCCCTGAAGGAGGTGCTCCAGCATGGCCGCCTTTTAATGTCTGAAACAAGTAAAAAAGATGAACAAATATAATATTGTGTAATATAATATAATATAATATAATATAATATAATATATATATGAATGTGTGTATGCATGTATGTATATACAGAAAGAGATATGCATACACAGGCACACACACACACGCACATACATTGATGGAGAGAGAGAGAGAGAGAGAGAAAGAGAGAGAAAGAGAGAGAGATGACTTGGTGCATGTGTATGCGCATTCTGTTAATTGCACTTCTAACACCCATAGGTTTACTAGTGGAGGATCGCTACGCTCACCTGTTACCACTTCCGGCCAACAAAACAACAAACGACAGTGCCTTCCCGGAGATCCTAACTATCGGTGGCTGCCATGTTCTTGTTGAGGTCTTCCACGGATATAACCAAACAGAAATTTATAATCAATGTAAGTCTAGACATTTTATATCGAACCTAAAGTGATGGAGAATCAGATCTTAATAGAATCGGTTGAGCACCGCACGAAATATCTAACGGTACACAGATACGTTCCTTTTTGTTACATGTTTTTAAAATCCCACAGAAAGTAGCTTTGTCCTTACATTTTTCTTAAGTTGATTATATAAACACCAGGGAATTACTGGGGTCGTTATAATTGACTTCTCAGTCTCCTTCTCAAATTATGTCTTCAGGTCAATATTAGAAATTAGAAATACAGCCACGGCGATGGGAACCGGAGCGGTAAAATACTTGCTTAAATCTTTCGTAATAATTCTCTTTTTCTGTTTTGCTTGTTTTAGTCATTAGACTGCGGCCATGCTGGGGCACTGCCTTGAATTTTTAATCGCACGAAATGACCCCAGTACTTGTCTATTTATTTTTTAAGCCTGGTACTTAATCTATCGGTCTGTTTTGCCGAACTGGTAAATTACGGAGACGTAAGCATTCCAACACCGGTCGTCAAGCGGTGGTGGAGAACAAACACGGACACAGTTATATATATATATATATATATATATATATATATATATATATATATATATATATATATATATATATATATATATATATGCGCGCACACAGATACACACACATAGACACACACACATTCATGTGTGTGCGCGTGTGTGTATGTGTGTATATACACCGGGCTTCTTTCAGTTTCCATCAACCAAATCTACTAGCAAGGCTTTGTTCAGCCAGAGGCTAAAGAAGAAGAAACTTGTCCAAGGTACTATGCAGTAGGACTGAACCCGGAGCCATGTGGTTGGGAAGTAAACTTCTCCCTACACAGCTATGTCACCGCTTATATCTAATCTTGACCATTGACGACGTGAGTTTGAGTGTCAAGGAGGTCATCTTACTCATTTAATCTTCTGCCGTTGATAAAATTACATACCAGTAACGTACCAGGGTTCATATACGGTATTGCCTCATCCCTACCCCCACTCCCCAGAATTTAGTTTTATGTCTATGTTAAATTTGTTTATATCTTTTCTTATGGTTGTCTTTAGTACATTACCTTGATAGAATAGACATACGATCAAAGACATTCTATCAGTGACCATCCATTCTTTTCTTGTATGTAGACCACCCATCTAGATCCACATTACCCAAGACTAAGATTTAGGTGTTTTATCTAAAAGGTCTAGTGAACATGTAAAACCTCCCTCATTTAATCATAATTGTTGTTATTGCTGTTGATGTTGTGTAGCCACAAGGCATCTCTCTACCAAAAGACCAACGGTCAAAGTTATTTCCGTTTTGGTCAGGCCATCTACGGCAACACCATTCAATATGTCCATTCCATTTTTCGGACAGTAGAGTGCGATTTGATGGTGATTAAGCTGCTATTTCTAGCCGGTCAGACGACCACATAGTCTTCTTCCTTGATTCAAACGGTGGTTCTCAACCATTTTTCACCTATGGGCCCCATTTATTCCTTTTTTTTTCTCAGGTGCACCCTCATAACCATTTGATGTTTAAGAAATACTATTATATTTTTATGATTAGTTTTTTTTTATGTGCCCTTTTAAAGCCTAGCCAGGCTCATGGGCCCGGTTTCCCGGTTTCTACGGCGTATGTGTTCCCCACCCCAGCTGGACGGGACGCCAGTCCATCGCAGCGTTACTCAAGAAATAAGAAGAAAGAGCGAGAGGAAGTTGGGAAGAAAGAGTACAACAGGGGTCGCCACCACACCCTACCGGAGCCTCGTGGAGCTTTAGGTGTTTTCGCTCAATAAACACACACAACGCCCGGTCTAGGAATCGAAACCGCGATACTCCGACCGCATGTCCGCAGCCCTAACCACTGGGCCATTGCACCTCCACTGATCAAATATTAGGATTTCGTAAAAAAATTGCTCAAATATTTTGTGTACTGTCAAGATATAACAAAAATTTATTGCACATAAAATTTTAACAATGAAATTTTAAATGGATTTCCAAAGGTCATACAAACGCCGGTTGAGAACCACTGGACTATAGATTATCCTTGTTATTGCTGTTGTTGTAGATGTTTCTAGTAGTTTTATTGTTATTTACAGTGAGTTGCTTGAAAGAAAATAGCAGTACTCTAATCGTGACTTATACAACCTGTGAAATGCAAGAATTGCTACGACTCTACCTCAAACTGTTCAATGTGTCCCATGTTTGGCTGCCAGATTTATTCTGTGAAAGTTTCATTCCGCAGAAAGGTTTATCTCCGTTCAAACTACTTTCTCAGAACAACCAACTTATCAATGCCATCTTGGAAGTAGTCACTTCATTGGAATGGAAGAAAGTATCTGTCTTTCTCAACGGCTTTTTGAGTAAGTTGTTTTCTTTATTGGTCGATCGATGATTTATTATAGGGGCACGTGGATCACGTAATCACTTATTTTAACTACCCACCACCCCTTTTAATTTCTACATGTCACTCTTCTCTTTTTGCCTGAGCTTTCCGTTAAAAAATACGTCTATACACTCTCTTCCTTCTCAACAAGGAACAAGAGTATTCGTTATTATCTTTACCTAATTAGCTGCGGGATTCATTCAGAGAAAATTTCCTTTAAAAAACACTGAATACTTCAAACCAGGGGATACGAATTGGCTCGTCGGTAATCGAGGAACGGTGGATATCGATATTTCGCTGTTATTTCAGCTCGTCTATATCGTGCACCAGAGTCACCTCGAAACGCAGGTAGCATAAAATTCTATCCGCTGATGTACAACAGCGCCATACTAATAAAACAAAATTTAATTTCGAATCAGAAGCAGCTATTTTAAAATACTTATAAATTATTACCCTGCGCACATTAACGAAAGCAATGTATTGTAGTCGCTCGTCTTTTTTTGTCTGTGTGTTTGCAAAATTACTGGAAAACAGCTGAGCGAATTTTCACCAAATTTGGCAGAAATATTCATTGGGTGGATAACTCGAACTTTACCTAAGCTTTCGTTTTAAAAAAGTCGGCCCATCTATTTATTTTCTTCCTTCTAAACAAGGAACAAGAACGTTCATTATCATCATTACCTGAGTTTTCGTTAAGAAAAAAACGCCTATTCAATCTCGTACTTGCAGACAAGGAACAGGAACTTTCGTTATTATCTGGTTTAACCGACAGAGAGATATTCTTCGTATTACACCGTCTCAGATATGGAGAGGATCTATCGTATTCTCGGAGTATGCAAGCGTACAAAAAACATGTAATGCCTCTACAATTTCTTTTGATGATTGATGCGGAATCGGCCATCAAATTATTGCAATTCGTGAGTTGATTTTATTAATTATAACGGTGATGGGACAGAAGGCGCTTATAGTGTGTGTGTGTCATTAATTCAGTTTTATTTCAAGATTTCTTGCCAATAGAGAAAAAACCGGTTTCTAAACTATATCCAACATCAATAACAGGGTATTTTTGTTTGTATGTATAAGTTCTAATTTGTTTGTTTTATTTTGTGTATGTCTTCTCATGCATATACTTGCATATCTAGACATGCTCAGATATACTTAAATGCTAAACTTCTGGAAAGTTCTACAGATTTTTACAGTTCCAGTGATGGATTGGATCTGTAGTCTTCGAATCAGCTTTCTCCT
>NC_069004.1:25485257-25487757 GCF_001194135.2 Octopus bimaculoides
GGATTGGATCTGTAGTCTTCGAATCAGCTTTCTCCTTTCTAGTTTTGAGAAGCCTAATTTCTCAAGATTGGTATTTAGGCAGTGTTTTACATATGAACGTATGTATGTATGTATGTATGTATGTATGCATCTATCTATGTATGTATATTTTCTGAGTTTTTTTTTTCGTTTTTTTATGAGATTTTACTTTCTGGATTTCAGGCAAACCAGACAGGAATAATCCGGAAGAACACTCGATGGATCATTGGTAACCTGAACACAAGGATCGACCAGATCCGAGGTCTCCAGTTCGATCCCCACAACATCAATATACTAACGTTTAAAACTAACCGTTACGCCGTAGATACAAATGGCTGCGGAGACCCAGAAATGCAGATAAAGCCAGCAGTTGTAAGTAATCTTTATTACCGCGTGGTGACAAGTAGTCTTTTACTTTTTTAATTTTATTTTCATCTTTTATTTGTTTTATTCATTGGATTGCGGCTATGCTGGAGCACTGCCTGGAAGACTTTAGTTGAATAAATCAACCCAAATACTTACTCTTTGTTTTATTCTATCGTCTTTTTCGCCGAACCGCTATGTTACGGTGATGTAAGCAAACCAATACCGGTTGTCAAATGGTAGTGGGAGATAACACAAGCACAAATATACACACACTATATACATACACACATGCTAAAATACCCTGTTGTTGATGGTGAAATTTAATGAATGGGCCTTGGATCTAGGTTAGAAACCGATTCTTTATTGGCAAGAAATCTTGAAATAAAACTGAATAATGACATGCATACACTATATGCATACATACACACATATATACATACATACATACATACATACATATATATATACATACATACATACATATATACATACATACATGCATCCATGCATGCATGCATCCATGCGTACATACACATACATACATACATACATACATACGTACGTACATACATACATACATACATGCATACATACATACATAAATACATACATACATACATACATACATACACACATACATGCATGCATACATGCATGCATACATACATACATACATACATACATACATACATACATACATACATACGTACGTACATAAGGAGGAACCTAGTTTCAATGTGGCTAGACTACAAGAGAGCCTTTGACTCTGTTTCACAGCCATAGATGCTAGAAACTGGACTTGAACCTTTATGCAAAGAATACCCAGAAGATGAAAAAGAGCCTTGACCTAGTTACAACATTCTCAAAGGTGCAAGACTGGAGTTTGGTTAGGATAAATGTTGTTATATGCTTGTGAAAAGGGGAAATAACTGTAAACCACACTGGCAACATCTCCATCAATGACTTGACGTGTCACTAAAGAATATTACAGCCGAATTAAGAAAATGTGGACCTCAGAACTCTCTGTATTCAATAAAACAGTCGCATGCAATGTGTTTGCTGTGCCAGTACTCATATCAACATTTGGGCTACTTGATTGGACGCTTGATGAGATGCGAGGCATTGGTGTGAAAACCCAGAAGATACTAACAAACATATAATTTCCACATAAATTGTGACTTAGACCACCTCAACCTGAAACGAAAACAAGGCGGCAACGGCTTAACATAGATCCAAGATGCCTTTGGATGAATTATATCTCTTCGGCATCCCTTCACCAAGTTTGCATACATGAGGCTGATAGCTTCATAAGATTTGGAAGGCAGCTCCTTGTGCAATATTCCTCGTCTGATAGCCTTAAATACATGCCCAAAGAAGTCGCATGACTCTACCACAACGTATCATCAGATGAAAGGATGAGCCTATATGAGAAGAAGGCTATGCATGGATGTGTTTAGTAGAAAGCCCCGAAATGATAGTCACGTTGATAATCAAAGCGGTAAATCATAGACTAATTGCTGGATAACTACATCCCACTTTGAAGGGTGTGCGTTTGCAATCCAGGAACAGGAAATATCAACCAAATACCTGATGCACTAAAGGGATAGAGATGCAGGAAAAGCAGTAAAATGTGACAACCGAGAAAGACTTTGTGGAGTTAACACTGAAGATATCACCCACGTCATAAGCAGTTGTCCGAAAATGTCATCACAGTATCATCTACCGATGAGACATGGTATTGTAGCTGGGACACTCTATAATGAAATCCGTTGGAAGTATAACCCTAAAGACAAAGAAATAAGAACCCACAGTATGGTAAAAGCCGTAGTCACTCATAATAAAAAGGAGTTCTGATGAAATGTCCCAGTCAAAACCTCAATAAAATGTAAGCACAACAAACCTGAAATAATGATTTGTGATAGAGAATAGAAACTGTGTACAGTTGTGGAAATTAGCTGCCCAGCGGATGTTAACATAAAGCTGTTAACAAAAGAATATCTACGCTGGACTATTTAGAAATCTGCAGTTATTCTATCCAGATTACAAGTTCAAGTTTATACCTGTAATTATTGGGGCACTGTGATATGTAACACACTGCCTAAATACCAATCTTGAG
>NC_069004.1:25490257-25493433 GCF_001194135.2 Octopus bimaculoides
ATTTCTACACAAGAGTACCATTTCCAAACTTCCAACCAGGTTTAGGAAACATCACTCTTAAAGTTGGTTATAATCAGGTAAATATCCATAAATCTTTCTTTTCTTTCTTCTTAACACACCGGAAAAAACGCTTTGCTGCATTTTTTCCGGTGTTATGTCCCAAGTTCAAATGCTGCAAAAGTCGACTTTGCTTTTTATCCCACCGGAGTTGATAAAATAAATATTAGTTGAGTCTGGGATCAATGTATTCGACTAACCAATTTCATATAAAAATTTCAGAACTTGTATCCACAGTAGAAAAATTATTATTAGGTGTGGTTGTGTATCAAGAAGTTTGCTTCCTACCGACATCCTTCTGAGCGCACTATGCCCGAGGTGCCAGATTGACAGACAGTCTTTGTTTTCCATGAATATAGAACTTCATTTCATATTAACAAACATTTATTTCTCCTCCCTTGTTACATTTCAGTTGAAACCTTTCCTACTGAAGGAAACCGTGGGCAACAAAACTGAATTTGTTGGTCTTTGTGTGGAAATCTTGATAGAAATGAGTCGTAATTTAAATTTCCAGTGAGTATTCATTAGTGAGTATTGATTTCGTAAGAAAAATACCAGTGGATATTTGGTTAATATTAATATGGCATCGTGTTAGAGTCATATTTGCTATTTAAAGAAAGATGCATGCACTAATACTAGCGGATTATTAATAGAAGGGAGATAATTATTTCTTCATAATATTTCGCGGGATTTGAAATTTGAGTTGGAAATTAAGGAATCTTTATCTTTTGTATTTTATGTCTTTCAGTCATTAGACTAAGGTCAAGCTGGGGCACCGCCTTAAAGAAGGTTTTAGACTTCTTATTACTTCATTGCACGCCTATTTTTTTTTCTATTCCCTAAAGGCTGCGAGTTGGCGAGATCGTTACTGCGCCGGAGAAAATGCTTAGTGGCATTTCTTCCGGATTTATAACCTGGATTCAAATTCCACCGAGGTCCACTTTGCCTTTCATCCTTTCGATTCGTTAGAATAAGTAACAGTTGAACACTGTGGTTGATGTTATCGACTTCCCCCAACCCCGGAAAATGCTGGCCTGGTGCCAAAATTTGAAAGCATTATTATTATTATCAGTATCATTATTATTATTATCATTATTGCTGCTCTTGTTGTTGTTGTTGTTGTTGTCAAAGGCAGCGAGCTCGCAGAATCGTTAGCACGTCAGGCAAAATGCTTAACGACACTCCATCCGTCCGTTTGTCCTTACGTTCTGAGTTCAAATTCTGCCGAAGTCGACTTTGCCTTTCATTTTCTTTTCTTTTTTTTAGTGGGGGGAGGCAGTAAAAATAAGTACCAGCTGAACATTGGGGTCGATGCAATTGTCTTACAACCCCTCCCTCGAAATTGCTGGCCTTGCTCCAAAATTTGAAACCATTATTATTGTTCTTGCTATCATTCATGATGTATTGACAGAACTGTTAGATTGTAGAAAAAAATGCGTTGGCAACAGCAGAAAAGAGATTATTTTCTATTTCCTGTTCTTTAGGTATGAACTTATTGAAACAAAGGATTCGACGTTTGGAAGCGAAAACAAGACAACCCACACATGGAGTGGCCTCATTGGCATGGCTGCAAGAGATGTACGTCTTACTCACATGTAGCTCATATTCATACATGTCTTATATTCTTTTGTTGTAATTTCTTACGTCTGGAAGAGAAAGACCACCCATACCTGTTCCATGGGGGTCTTTAGAGGAGAGCATTCTGATGAATGTATGTAGATTTAGAGACCTTTTCCTCTCTCTTTCTCTATTCGCTGGTTTGAGGGTATCTTATTCTCTCTATTCAAGACAACAAGGTTCCTAAGCCTGCAAGGAATGTCACGGACATTTTCCGTCTTCCTCTGACCTAGCACTAAAATCATGGATAGTTTTGTTATGTTTGAATTGACAAATTCTAAAAGAGTTTAAATAGGTGATCAACAATCAAAATGTTGGCCTTGCTTTAAAATATTTACACACATACACACAGACACACGTATCCATCAGCGAATACACACAAGCACTCATATATATATATATATATATATATATATATATATATATATATAAGACTTTAAAGTAAGAAACTATGGTCCAAGAAATAGATGGTAAATGTTTTTATTTTTCATCCCCTTCAAAATTTATCCCTAATAGTGGTTTGGATTTTGGTTGTTCCTTCTAGCGTGCCAGGTATCCTATGATGGATACCTCTTATGTGTTTAAATGTACACTGTATTTATACGAATAATATATAGTCTATTGACTAATCTTTCCACACGCTAGGCCACTGTAAGTAAACATTTCTAAAATTTTTCTTACCCTGATATTAAATGATGATGATTGTAATGATGATGATGATGACGACGACGACGATGACGACGCCGATGATGGCGCTTCTGTATATGTGTGTGTTTATAGCAAAAACAAAAACATCAGCTGAGAAACAAGATTTCATTTATTTTTTCCTTCTTTTTGCAGGACGTCCAACTAGCGATTGGACCATTGACTCTCACTTACAACAGATACTCTGTTGTTGACTACACGCAACCATACATGCCCGACGGCATCAGCATTCTAATTAAACGTCCAAGCAAGAACATGGCCAACATACTGCAAAGTTTCAAAGTGTTCACGTGGATGACCTGGTGTGCTCTGATTGCTTCCTTCATTGTAACCGTTATCACGCTCACCGTGATTAATCGGTTATACTTCAGTGCTATAACAAACACCAATAATTGTCCAAAACAGATCCAAAGTTATGGACATAATTTGTGGTTTATATTAGGGTATTCGCTGAAAGAAGGTTGGTTGATGTTTTGATGAATAACCTAATTAAATAATTAAATGATTATTTGATTAAATGATTACTTGATTTCTTGGTTAAATGATTTCTTGATTAAATGATTACTTGCTCTGAATTCCCTTCACAATATATCTATTATTTTGTATATATACAAGTTTATACATACATACATACATACATACATACATACATACATACATACATACATACGCATATTTATGTCTGTATAATCGTCAAGACCTGACGATTAACTAAGCTGCTTTGTGTTCGTCACTTCTTACGTAACAGACTTCACCTTCTTATGAAACATTTGTAGTGTGCATTTTACCTGTTCCAC
>NC_069004.1:25494399-25495277 GCF_001194135.2 Octopus bimaculoides
TATCCCACATGTATACATAGATATATTGACGTATTTGCTGAAATACATAATCTTCTATGTTAGTAGGTATTTATCACATATATCTATATATTTACAAACATTACCATCTGCTAAATAAGATGTATTTATCATATTAAAGATTTATAAGTGAAGGCGCGTGGCTTAGTAGTTCGATCGTAAGGATCAAATTTTTCATACTTTCTTGGCGTAAGGAAACAGGAAATTGCAGTTGTTACCTAAGGTACCCAGTGTAATTAATATATTTATATATTTCCCAAAATCTATCATTATTTGTGAAAGATATACATTATAATTATATAATTACTAAAATGTATAATCTATTAGTCATGATAATTTGTTTATATTGTATTTTTTATCTTAATCTGTTGTTCTCCATTGTTCGTCTGCTTCAAACAAAGGGAAAGGTATCGAACCAGTGAACATATCAGGAAGAGTGATCGTCGGTTCTTGGTGGCTGTTTATCATTCTGATCTCTACTAGTTACACGGCGCATTTGGTGGCATTCCTCACCATTCCACAAAAACACAATGAAATCAGAAGTCTCAAAGAATTGGCAACGCAAAGTGTTTTAAAACCTATCGCATTTTTGGGATCGGATAAGTACGAGTACTTTCAGGTTGGAGCTCATGTTCATTTTAAACCGTTATTCTGTTGTTGTAACGCAAATGGATGCTGTTGTGGTTATTGTAGTAGTAGTAGTAGTAGTAGTAGTAGTAGTAGTAGTAGTAGTGGTGGTAGTAGTAGTAGTAGTAGTAGTAGTAGTAGTAGTAGTAGTAGTAGTAGTAGTAGTGGTGGTAGTAGTAGTAGTAGTAGTAGTAGTAGTAGTAGTAGCTGTAATTCTCTTTCACTCTCTCTCT
>NC_069004.1:25495502-25498281 GCF_001194135.2 Octopus bimaculoides
TATAAATGCTAAATTGTATTTTAGAATTTATGGGAACAACTGTCTTTGAAGACTGATATTGTCGTTAAATGCCCGAAATGAAGAGTAGATAGACAGCCGACAACTATATGATCGCTGCTGTTTCTTGCAAGTTAAACGTAGTTGGGTTACCTTGAGGTTTGTTTAAATTAGAAATATAGCACAACTACGATATATTACTGAAAGTTATATTTACTAAGCAAGTAATTTTTTTTATAAATTGAAGTATTAAGGAAAATGGACTTCATTTTATTCTTGAATATTTCAAGTTCACAAATTTAAATATTTGGTACAAGATAGTTTTTAACGAGCTTTTATTTATACGGTTTTTTCATTTATTGCTTATTTCATTTATAGTTTGCAATGTTCTCTCTCTCCTCTCTCTCTGTCTCTGTCTCTTTCTTTCTCTTTCTATCTCTCTCTATCTCTCACACACACACATACTGTGTCTCTAATATAAACACACACTGTCTCAGTAATATAAACTCACACACAATCCAGGCCTGCTTTCGTCATTACACAAATATCACATTAGAATTTTGCAATTCAACGTGGTGCGTCCAAAAAAATATCCGACTGAAAAAGAACATTTAGCAGCAAAGAGACGACGGCAGGTTTTAATATATCTCTACGTGATCGCTGCTATTGTTTTGCACGCTAAACGTAGTTGGACTACATAGATGTTTGTTTAAAAAAGAGAGATTATGATTGTGATAAAATAATAAAAACAATATTTACTAAGCAAGTGAGCTGTATTATGCAAAGAAATAATTAGACGGAAAGTATGATAAAAAAATTATTAGAATTGTGAATCAAATGTGAACATATGACCAAGTGGTAGTAGAAAACCGCCCGGAGGGCGGTCTTTCTGTTAGCATATATAATCACATATTCGTACATACATACATACATACATACATAATGATGATGCTTCTATTTCAGAATGTTTCCAATAAAGATTACAAAAGGATCGGTGACATCATGGCCAGTGGCCCAGAAGTGACCAAAGAGAAAGACGTGTTGATATTAGTTGATAATGATGATTATGCGTTTATTAGTGACGAATCTCTGATTTATTACATTGCTGGCCAATACTGCGGTAAATACTATGTAGTTCGGGGTGACACACCCAGACAAGGTCTTGGATTCGTCACACCAAAGCATTCACCTTACCTGTCGGCCATATCAAGCACGTGAGTAATGGATATTATCATAGAGACTTAATATTTTATTTGGATATAGATCTTGACGTAAACCCTCGGTTATAAAGAGGTGTGTTTAACGGCAGATGGAACTTCAACGTGAAGCGGGGTGGTTATCTCTACTGTCCCTGGCATTTACGGTTTACCATATATTTTCAGCGGGATTTTTGCGTACATGACTATCATTTGCCCAAGCATGCAATCATTAAATGATAAATAGTCAATGCCTTAATAAAAAATATAAGTTAGAAAGGCGCTATTTGTACCCTAATAAAACATTTCAATATATTGGAGCAAATGGTGTGGTGAACTGGGAGTTACTGTATCCTTAGTACGTCAAGCAAATTGCTTAGTGGCATTTCGTCCGTCTTTATGCTCTGAGCTCAAATTCGGCCGGGGTTGACTTTGACATTCGTACTTCCAGGGTCGATAATATGAGAACCATTTGATCACTTATACGTATATTATCAAAACCTACTGGCCCTGTAACAAAAACGGAAATTATTATTATTATTTAAGACGTCGCACAGTATCCAATATCTCGATGCTGTTGATTGAAGGTATGGTGTCTACCGGGGGTTTGTACTTCCTCTCAAGTCACAATGGACCTCAAACAGGCAATACTTTACGCAATATGTGTGCAGTTCCAAGTAATGCCGACTTTTGCAATACACCTAGATTGTAGGGTATTTCTAAAGTTTCCAGATGCTTTTTTCAGTTTGGGTGGTATTAAACCCAATGCTCTGATTACAATAGGGACAACCTTTATGTTTGTCTCGCGTAGCTTCCACATCTTGGTGATCTCAATTCTCAGGTCTCCATATTTATCAATTTTTTCTCTTTCTTTCATGATAATATGTTGATCTCCTGACACTGCTACGTTGATTATTAGGCACTCTTATTTGTCCCTCCTAAATGTTACTATATCCAGCCTTCGGTACTCTAACATCTTGTCTGTCTGGAAGTCAAAGTCTCAGAGGACTTTTGCCTTCTCTTTTCGTCGATTACCTTTTCCGGTGTATGTTGGTACCAAGCACCCATTACCTCGTATCCGTATTCCGGCATAGTTTTGGGCTACCTTGTCGTGTCTGCACTTGTACTCTTTCTGTGCAAGACTTTCACAAGCACTAACAAATGTGAGTCACGCTTTCGACCCTCTTTCTATACATTCTACAGGGGTTCGTTGCCCTTTTCACTGAGTTGGTATTCAATGCCTGATCCTAGGCAGCGATGATTAGGCTTTTATTATTATTATTATTATTATTATTATTATTATTATTATTATTATTATTATTATTATTATTATTGTTCAGTAGTTTTATTTTTATAACGTGCTTTCACTTCACTACCGAGCGCAGCTCTGTGTGCCTTGGGTATGTGCTGTGGTTTGCTGTGGTGCTCTTATGGTTACTGTATTGAAAGTGTTTTGCGTAGGATGTGTGCAGTGCCCAATAGTGCAATTTTCTGTATGTTATATATATTTGTAAGTCCTGGTGTTTTTGTTATGTATTTGTCTGAATATTTTTTTATTAATTATTATTATTATTATTAATATTATT
>NC_069004.1:25499388-25500954 GCF_001194135.2 Octopus bimaculoides
TCTAGTTTTAGTTTGGATTTCATTTGTTTTATAGCTTTTGTTGTTTCTTCTTCTTCTTCTTCTTCTTCTTTATTATTATTATTATTATTATTATTATTATTATTATTATTATTATTATTATTATTATTATTATTATTATCGTTATTATTATTATTATTATTATTATTATTATTATTATTATTATTATTATTATTATTATTATTATTATTATTACTTCTGCAATTTCAATATTTCTTTTAACAGACTGATGCTGATTCAACAATCTGGTTTAATTGAGAAATACCAGAAGCAATGGTGGCCATCAGATGATGAATGTCTAAAAGAAGAGAAATCGAAGAATTTGAAAGCGAAGAAGATAGGTCTGGGTGATCTGGGTGGAATTTTTATTGTCTGTTCCTGTTTGGCTGTGTTTGGAGTGGTGTGTGCCATCATTGAAACGGTTCTAAGCCGATTCAAGAAGAAGACCAAGAATACATTTTCATCCAACTGGAGAGATATGAGGTTTTATCTGAGTCACAAGTTTCATATGAAACCAACCAATCATCAAAGAACGTGGGATTTAAAATATAAAAACAATTAAATGGTTTTAGAATTGTTGTCTTTGTTATCTTGTTGTTTGTTGTTCTTATTTTGGTGGCTTACTAATTATTGAAGTCAGTTTTGCATTGTGAACAAGAAATGAGGATACGAGTGCGTGTCCATGGGTGTGTCTTTATCGATGTGAGTTTATGTGCACGTGTGTACGTATGTACATATGGAAAAAGGTGTGTGTGTGTATGTTTGTGTGTGTGTGTGTGTGTGGGAGTGTGTGTATGTGTGTACATGTATAAGTACAGAGGACGAGGTAGCTATGTTAATTCTACATCACTGTAAAAGTAAATATTATACAATTAACAGATATCTTCAACATTAGGAATGAAGCTGCTTTCTGTCCCTGCATACATAAGCAATATTTTAAAGAAGACCCCTCCTCTATAAACGAGGGTAACTATAAACGAGGGCAACCGTTCCATGATAGCCCCTTCATAAACGTGAACACACACACCGCATAAAATTCACACAAAGGAGAAATAAGTTCCAATGACGTCCAACCTCAACAAACAAGTACGAGACACCATGCACAGAACAAATAATTAAGAAATTTACCGAAAAGACAAATCCAAAGGAGACATAATCCAAAACATGCCTGCTAGAGTAACGTCCTTTGATTCACTGTTTCATTTACGCGAATTTACGAGAAATCCCGTGAACGAAACGTGACTGTTTTCCAAAATGGAGTGACACCTTTCTCCATGTAATCGGCTTGAAAAATTGTTAAGACACTACGATATTTTCCTACTCGTCTTAACATGAAATCAATGGTAGCCTTAATTCACAAATAAAGACTGTGTATATACATATTCATTTCATTTTACTATTTATATTATATTATATTATATATTCCATATTCTATATCCCACATTAATTTCATAAGAATATAAATAAAACATAAAAAACAGACAGAGCTGGAACTCTTTTAAATAACACACACACACACACACACACACACACACACACACACACACA
>NC_069004.1:25501005-25501572 GCF_001194135.2 Octopus bimaculoides
TCTCTCTCTCTCTCTCTCTATATATATATATATATATATATATATATATATATATTCAAAAATTATGGAATAGAGCAGATAAAATCCAGGCTACATATCTTTCATAGGAAGTGGAACATCGGAAGTAGTAAGGTATCCAAACGAGATTAGACCGCAAGCTACTCTTTAGGCCAAGGATACCTTGATTATATCAAATTTACATTTTCATTGGGAGGTCCAGTGTAAACTCGTTGGGGATTCCCAACGACAATGTAAACTTCATATAATGAAGAGTAGCTTCCTGTCTGGGTAATCTACTACTTCCGAAGTTCCGCTAGCTATGAAACGAATGTAGCCTGGACTTTATCTACTTCATTCCCCAACTTTTGAATGTTTATTTGCATATGCAACAACTCCTGTTACTAACCATCAACTATAAAATTAACTTTTTTCAGCTTATCATACTTCGATATCGGAACAATTCAAAACCTTCTGCGTCAATAAACGACTATTGTTCCTGAAAGTTGTTTTTTATATCTTCTACGGATTGTTTGAAGTTCACTAACTTCGTACATCTTGATCCTTCGA
>NC_069004.1:25502781-25507464 GCF_001194135.2 Octopus bimaculoides
ATATATATATATATATATATAAGCAATGTTAATTCTCTAAATGAAGTATTAACAGTAACTGCACGATAAAGTGTAGTATATTGCCACTTAAGTGTGGCTGACCCCTAGGGGTGGATGTTACTGTTGCTTTTAGCCCCAGGAGGACATCTCCTCCAGCTGGCTTATCGACACACGACTGTGTCCTGTTTGCCAAGGGAAGTTATCCCTCTCACCTCGATCAGCAGCACGAACGTATCCGGATTTCAGGGTTATTTCCCTTCGTCGGCGTTCGACAGCTGATGACCTATATATATATTTCAAGAAAGTTAAAGGTTGTGAATCCAACCGACTAATGGATAATATCTATCCAATATACTGCTGGTAGAATACCCAATTACTAATACACAAATGTTTTTTTCATTGCATGGCAATTACATTACCGAGTGTAATAAATGGGTGAGGGTAAAGAGAGAGAAAGAGAGAGAGAGTGAGAAATATTGAGAACGATTGAGATAGAAGGTGAGTTGTCTACCTTGAAAAGGTGACTGGAATAGAGTTATCACCCTTGTCCATAGTTAACCGTGATATAGTGATCCATACAAAGATTTTCTTGCGTTGAGGTGACCTGTCCCAATCTTTGATACCTACAATCACAATCATTCCAGCCATGACAATACCATCGATGTTTTTGTTAGGGAACGGTGTACCTTACGATGCATTACTCATTTGTTATATGACTGTAGTTTGTGCTTTGAGGAGATTTAAGTTGTTTTTTCTAGCAGGACATGCAACTATTTGGATACGTCCTTTCCACCATTATTCTTCTTCTTCTTGCTGTTGTTTAGCCCCGTATCAGCCACAATCGCAATGCGGTGCCAAATTATTCAGCCCTCTATTACACTCCTCCAATATTCACCTTATTCTGACAGCTTTTACAATATGATCCCCTTTTATCGACTTCAAAACTTCGTTCCTTATTTTCTTAGCCTTTCATTGTGCACCACCCCCAAGCTCTACAATACTTTCGTCCTGCTTTTCATATTATACTGTGCACCACTTCTCCCCATCCTACATACTGCTTCATCTTTTTTCCAGCCCTATATTCTGCTCCCCTCCCAGCTCTACAATTCGCTCCTCCTCTCACCTTATTATGCGCCGTCTTCTCCAAGCCATACAATGTACAACCCCTTTTTCTAGCCCTACAATATAAACCCCCTTCTTTCAACTCTCCAACGTCCTGTTTTTAATCCCAGTCTTACGGTGCACACCCTTTCTTTCCACATTTGCATTGTGCTCCTTCATTTCCAAGCCCTTATAACGAACGTTCCCTTCACTGAATCCAGCAGTACGCTTATTTTTCCGACCTACATCACGCGCTCACCTTCAATCATATTTTCACGACCTCTTCCAGTCATCTTCTACTTTACACCAGATATAAAAAAATGCAGCCGAAAATTGAATTAGCGAACAAGAAATCTGTAGTTTTATGATCATATGACTTACCCAGTGCAACTATGATCTGTCAAAAGTTAAAGCGGTTCACACCTAATTATGTGCCATCATATTACTGTCTCATTTTACCCGTTTCATCCCCCATCAACTTGTTCTCTATCCGTCTCGTTTTCAGGAGTAGTCTCCCTTGCGCTCTTCAATTCGATTAATCTTTTACTTGTCATAAGACGGCGGCCATGCTGGGGCACTACCTTCAATAATTTTTACTGGAATGAATCGACACCAGTACTTATTCTTCTGCTAAGCCTGGTACTTATTCTACCGGTTTCTTTTGGCGAACCGCTAAGTTACAGTGCTGGTTGTCAAGCGGTGGTAGAGGACAGACACAAGCACAAAGATACATACACATATATATCATATATGTACGTATATATATATATATACACGTATATGTACGTATATATATATATATATATATATATATACTTGCCCAAGATGCTACACGGTGGGACTGAACCTGCAGCCATGTAGATGGGAAGCAAACTTATTACCACACAGCCACGCCTACACGATTGTTTAGACTGTTCAATGAAAATTAACCGACGACTAAATGATAGCAACAACAATTAACAAACTCTACGTCTGTTCCCATGAGTGATAAGTTATATTCCTGTTTGACTTAGCACGGGTAAGTCATATTCCCGTTTTATTTTTTACTTTTTTCTCGGCATTCGGTGTAATGACGATGTAAGATATTTTGGATTAGCGTTAATACTATCCCTCCTCACTTAAGACAGCAAGTTGCCACAGTAAGATGCTTAATAGCATTTCTTCCAGCTCTTTACGGTTTTTGAATTTCGAATCCTGCGGAGGACAAATTTTACATTTTTAGGGTCGATAAGATAAGTATCATTTGATCATTGGGGTTAATGTAATCGATTTTTTGTCCTTTCAAAACTGTTGACTTTGTGCCAAGAGTAGAAGAATAATGACCCTCTCAATATACAAGAGTTGTTATTTAATTTGACAAAGAGGCGAGTTAGCAGAATCGTTAGCACGCCAGGCGAAATGCTTAGCTGTATTACTTCTGTCTTTATGTTCTGAGTTCAAATTCCACCGAGGTCGACTTTGCCTTTCATACTTTTGACTCCCCCAAAATTGCCGACCTTATGCCAAAATTTGAAACCAAAATTTAATTTGAGTAAGGCGGCGAGCTGGAAGAATCATTATCGCACCGGAAAAAAAGCAGTATTTCTTCTGGCATTACGTTCAGGGTTCAAATTGCACCGGAGTCAACTTTACCTTTCATCCTTTCGGGGTCGATAAAATAAGTATATATATATATATATATATATATATATATGTATACAAGAATATATGCAGTGATTTCGAACCTATCCGATTCATGTAAAATTGTTTTTATAACTGAAGATAAAAACATATACACACACATATACCAAGGATCCAGGAAGCACGGGGACTTACTGACCAGCACAATTACTTTTCACATGAACAGTGACGTAGACTGCATCTAACTAAATCGAATACAACGAGGCAGAGTCTTAAGATCGATCCAGGCGGCCCTTGAATGTCTTATCATATTCTTTCGGCAACATCTTTTATCCACCGAGCGTTGAAGTCCATCCCTTGACCAAATTTTGAATAGACGAAGCGGGTAGCATCATGAGACTTGGAAAGCAGCTTCTGGAGACACATTCCTTCCCTCATAACCTTCAATACATGGCCAAAGAATTTGCACGACTCTACTGCAACACAACATATCATCGATGGGTGTATATCAACTGAAGACCCAAGTATAACTCCTAAAAGGGCGAGATAGTCACAGCTGTAATGTCTTGGAACCTTAGGTTTGCTGGATTAGAATTCACCGAGGGTTAAACAGCAACAACAGTTCTCCTAATGTCAGAAGTGGGAGTAATGCATGAATAACGAGTGTTTTTTTAATATTTTTAGTTTTGTTAACATGCAATATTTATTTTTTTATTGCCCACAAGGGGCTAAACAAAGAGGGGACAAACAAGAACAAACGATTATATCGACCCCAGTGCGTAACTGGTACTTATTTAGTCGACCCCGAAAGGATGAAAGGCAAAGTCGACCTCGGCGGAATTTGAACTCAGAACATAAAGACAAACGAAATACTGCTAAGCGTTTCGCCCGGCGTGCTAACGTTTCTGCCAGCTCGCCGCCATGCAATACTGAATAGAGAGTACTATTTGGAGAGGAATGATTCCCCTTCCAGTCCACCCGGAATGGTTTACCTTGAATACGAACTCATCAAATAACGTATGAAGAAAAAGAAAAAACGACTGAAAAATAAATCTTTATTTCTTATTTTATTTATTTTTTGCAATTTATTTCCTGAAGATAATTTATCACTCAGAACAGTTTAAGTTATTTTAATAATTTTTGTATAAACATATTATTTGTGTAAGTGCACGTGTGAGAATGTAGATTACGAAAGTAGGCACTTTTGAATAACTAATTCAATCCTACTCACACGTCCGAGTTTATATCTGGATGGGATCAACTCAAGTTTTCATCTTGTCAGAATAAATAAATGTTTCAAATTTTGGCACAAGGCCAGCAATTTTGGGCGGGTTGAGGTTGATAAGACAATTACATCGACCCCAGTGCTTATTTTATCGACTCCACAAGGGTGAAAGGCAAAGTTGACCTCGGTGGAATTTGAACTCAGAAGGCGTGCTAACGTTTGTGCCAGCTCGCCGCCTTAATGAATAAATACATAAAAATCATAATACTGTGTCTGTAGGAATGGTAAAGCTTCTAGCCAGATGTTTTATAGAATTTAGTTAGATCTCTTCAGTGTCCTGTGTTCAAATCTTGTAGTTCACCTTAACATTCCCACTTGCAGGACTTGATGGAATAAATAATGGAAACAGACTGTGGACGATTCCATTAATTCCATTCTCTTATGAACAATTGAACGATTGACGTGATGGGTATCAAAGCTAACGTGTTTCGTCCTCACACTTCGGCTTATATAGAGATGATGGCTTAGCCATCTCCAGAGGCGTTAACGGCCATCCATTAGTTAGGCTTAAAAAAGACATCATAACACCCTCAAGGAATATATATATATATATATATATATATATATACAACCTCTCTGTGTATAAATTTTTATACACTCTTATATATAAAAATATTTTATGTCATGACTTTTATTACGCATGCGAACCACTGGTAATTAAATTATTTTAATTTCTT
>NC_069004.1:25507860-25508881 GCF_001194135.2 Octopus bimaculoides
ATATATATATATATATATATATATATATATATATATATACCTATGGACACACACGCGCACAACAAATATAAACAGCGGCAGCGATAAGGTTAATAACAAAAACTTGTATAAGAAAGGAAATAGATATATAGCAACAGTAATTGCAATTACAAAAATTATTAATAGGAACCTAGTTAGTGACATTCAGAACAGCACGAGACAAGACAGCAATAAGAGACACATCATCGTCATCATTTGTAGCAGCCGCATTAACAACATCATCAGCATTATTATCATCAAAAAACAACAACAATGGCAGTCACAGTAACGACAAACACAAGAACAGATTCGACGGTCATTGTAGAAACAACAACAAATCCAACCAATACAAAAATACCAGGAACGCGTATAACGTATAACATTCATAAACATGACTAGTGTCGTTGGGTATAGTTCAGAGGGATGCGTTTCCTTTTGTTGCGGTTGAAGATGAAGATTTCCATTAGAAAACATACACTCGACAGTAAAACAATGGCTCCGAATATGATATATAATCCCCCTAGGGAATTCATACTGAGAGGAGTTGGTTTATAGATGGAAGTTTCCGTCGATGAACACACGTACTCGCTGGCCCAAGACTGCTGACGCCATTTTTCGATCAAGCCAGCTTCCCTCATGACGTTCAAACTGGAAAGAAAAGAAGGAAAGAAAAGAAGCATTATGTACATTCACGTCTCATTTTGTGAGAATTTCTTTAACATAGTCGAAAGACGCTCTATGTGTGCGAATATCTCTCTGTCCTATATCACTCTACTATCCTTGTTTATTTGTTTCTTTCAGTGTCTTTCTAATTTTTTTAATTGTTTCAGTCGTTAGACTGCGGCTAGGCTGGGTAACCGCCTTGATGAATTTCCTTTTTAGTCGAATGAATCTGCTCCCAGTACGTTTTGTTTTTAAGCCTGGTACTTATTTTATCTGTCTCTTTTGCCGAAACGCCATGAGGCAGTGGATGGCACACACACACACACACACACACACACAC
>NC_069004.1:25509284-25509968 GCF_001194135.2 Octopus bimaculoides
ATATATATATATATATATATATATATATATACACCCACACACACATGGTTTTGCGTCCATGTTTTTCTTTCTTTAAAACGACAATATAAAATGCCCTTTGTCTGATTCATTGTTTTAATAAATGCTGTTGTCACTTAATCCTAAACTATTGATTTCTTTATTCTAAGTTGCAATACGATCTTTCCTTTGAAAGTAATCCCAATATCTATTTCTGCTTATATGTATGTACATGCGTGTGTATTGTGTGTGTGCGTGTGTGTGCGCGCGCTTGAAAATAAGATAACAAAGGAATAACAGGTTATGTTAACTTACAGCTGTTTCTGCTGTAAGGTGTAGAAGTTCATAAGACAATGGTTTATTCCTTTATCATCTCAATTTCTTGTTACTGCTCTATACTCGACTAACGCTTTATTCTGAAGCATATGTATAATGTGTTCTACACAAGGTTATTTAGTCTCGCAACTCTTAAGCGAAATATACGTGTGTGTGTGTGTGTGTGTTGTGTGGTGTATATATTGGAAAATGTGTGAAATCTTTGGTACAGTTAGGATTATTTGAAAAAGGAAAAGAATGACTTCACTGGTAGTTCTAATCAATTTAATTTTCTAAAAATATAATATAATTTAATTTCAGTTTGGTTCGTAGATCTAGTAAGTTCATTGTTCACTTCGATGGGGAGATTTT
>NC_069004.1:25510311-25511586 GCF_001194135.2 Octopus bimaculoides
ATATAATACAAATAATAAATGAGTATATGCATATATACGTACATGTATGTACATACCTACATCTGCATGTACATATAGATGCATATCTGGGTACAGGACGTTGCAAAAAAACGTGGACAAAATGATAAGCATATATACATATATGTATGTATATATAATTTGGAAAAGGAAAAGAATGATTTTACTGGTAGTTCTAATCAATTTAATTTCCTTGTTTTTCATATATATGTGTGTGTGTGTGTGTGTGTGTGTGTGTGTGTGAAAGACAAGAACAAAATGTTACTTTGTTAAAATTGGGTACATTTTAATTTTCCTTTTACATGTTTTGGTTTTTGAAAAACCTTATCAAAAATATGTACTAAGATGGAATATGTAAAGAGAAAAGAACTATAAAAGAAATTCAATCAAAATCAAAATTAAGATTAACGTTCATAGTTTACTTTCCTTCTTCCTGCAAGAAACAGGTGGTAATTTCCGTTAGTTCTGGTAGCATGACAAGTTCAACTGACTGTGGCCGCAAATTACTACTATCTGTTTTTGTAAATTGAATAGTGTGGTCAAGACTTGGTTTCTTAGGAGTAATAATAATAGCAGTCGTCGTGGTGAAGTTGTTCCCCTGGGGTTTTAATAGAAATCGGGTTCTTCGACCCCTTGTCTTTATTTCTTATACACACATATATATACACACTCACCCTTATACACATATACATATATATATATATATATATATACAGATGCAGTTACATGCACACACTCATATATATATACATATCGTTAGCCACTACACATTCTTTATTTCCTCTCCTTGTTTCTTGTCACTTTGCTAATAACTGACTTGAATTATTTGAAGGAAAAACACGAACAAAACCCATACCTATCAGGTCATCCCATAAGTTCTGTCCGATTTTACCTTTTTTAAAAATGAATGAAATTTAATAGTATTTTAGAATCTCTAATGGAATTAAAAATTATTTTTATGCATTTGTGTACATTTAAACGAATTAAATATTATTTTACAGAATAATAGAATTAAAATTTCTTTGATTAAAAACCAAAACCCTTTCTAACATGGAAGTATCTAAAGAGTATTTGAGGCACGTAATGCTTTATGAGTACAAAAAAGGAAACTCTGCTGCCGAAACGACTCGAAACATACACTCAGTTTATGGGAAAGAATGCTTGAATGAAAGAACTTGCAGAAGATGGTTTACAAAATTCAGAAGTGGAGATTTCAGCCTTGAAGATGAAGGTCAAACAGGACGTCCAGTTGAGTTT
>NC_069004.1:25512690-25513007 GCF_001194135.2 Octopus bimaculoides
TGTGTGTGTGTGTGTGTGTGTGTGTGTGTGTGTCCGTGCGAAGAGCCATTTTAACGATGCACTGCCCTAACTCTTCGAAACGCCAGTGTTATAATGGTGGCAGCTGATGAAGGAAATGTGGCCTGTGTGTTTTTGTACCTTGTTTATCATTTTGTCCATTTTTTTTGCAACGTCATGCACCCAGATATGCATCTATATATACATGTAGATGAAGGTATGTATGTACATACATGTACATATATATGCATATAATCATATATTATTTGTGTGTATATATATATATATATGTATATATATATATATATATATATATATAT
>NC_069004.1:25513886-25514854 GCF_001194135.2 Octopus bimaculoides
GATGGTGTGGATTTTTATTCAGCCACGCAGTTATTCGCAATATCAGTGATTGTTTATTCACTGTTTTTCTATATCGGTGGCAACAAACTTCATCTTCGCAAACTATTGGCTGTGATTACATGCTACTCATATCACTCAAGGAGGCAGAAATCCATCTAGCATTCTAACTACACACTTGTTGGATGATATTTGTCTGTCTACAATATATATATATATATATATATATATATTCTCAGGAGGAATATCGCAATATTTACAGTAAGTATATTATGAAAATGGCTATTTTATTCTAATACTGCTTCTATTTCATACAATATTATGTGTATGCGTGTATGTGTGTGTATGCATGTTTATGCACATATGTTTATATATATGTGCGTGTGGTGTGTATATGTGTATGTGAATAATAACAAGTTAATCTACCTTAAATTCTGTATACAGAACTGAGCCAGCCAATGTAAACGGTAATATGTCTTTGTCATCAGCCAAGTCTTTGAGGTTTTCGATGCTAGAGATCTGTATGGTCACTGTGAAGTAAGCTGTAAGGTTGGCAGTGAAGTATGTAGTGATGAAGATTGTAAAGATCCACCAGCTTAACACGATGATTCGCGATCGAATGTGTTTGGGTTCCCAAGCACCGTCTGGAAAATTAAACATGTACGTATGTTTGTTAATACGAGGGTAACTCAAAACTTATACACATACTCGTTTCTGTAATCTATTAAAACAAAAGCAGGGGTTGAACAATTACATCTGTTTTCGAAATCGTCCCCTTGCTTTCCGATGTCTAAGTGATTCGTAGATGTATTACTTGGAAAGGATGAGATCTAGACTGTATGCAGGGAGTTCCAGCAACGCAAAACCCAACTTTTCAATGGTTTCAACAATACGGGCGATCGTATATGAGCGTCCATTTTCGTGCAATAATAACACTTGCTTTCACACTATATATATATATATATATATAT
>NC_069004.1:25515229-25515828 GCF_001194135.2 Octopus bimaculoides
TATATATATATATATATATATATATATATCAGCGTTTGGTGCGAATTACTGATTTCAGTTTCTTAGACAGCATTTCACAGTAGATTTCTTTTCCCGGTAATATTCCAGTATTTTTGCATCCCCACAAACGGTTAGCATCACTTTTCTGCAAGAAGTTGAATCTTGAATTATTTTTCGTTGGCTATTATGGGTGTTTCAACTCCATACGTTGCTTTTTCGATTCTAGCTCAAAGTGATGGACACCGGTCTTACCTCTTGAGACTTTCCCTCCAAAACAGCTTCGTCTTCATCGTTGTAGCGGTCGATAGAGCTCCACACGGTTGCGCTTATGCGCCCACATGTGAACCCTTAATCTTATATTCGAGCAGAATCAGCGTGAAATAGTGTGAAATCAGTAAACTGAAATCACAATCCAGCCAATGGACTTCCATACAGTTTCCGTCTACCTAAATTCATTAAAGACGTCACACTGTGGGATCGAATCCGGAAACATAGGACTGCCAAGCGAACTATACAGTCACTTAACCATGATTACATATTCATACACACACACACACACACACACACACACACACACACACACACACACACACACACAC
>NC_069004.1:25515838-25516897 GCF_001194135.2 Octopus bimaculoides
ACACATACACACACACACACACACACACACACACACAGAACTCGTGCATACATACACATACATATAAGTACACTGACGCATGCTCACACATATTCCTCATCCTAGAAAGAATGTGAGTAAATAAAAAAAGAAAAAGGCATGCATGTTGATACATATAATTTTTTAGCTGGACAGTAAATATATGCAAAACTTTTCTCAAGTTCAAATGTTACATTCCAAATATGACATTCCAATGATAAAACTTCGTATCTTTGTTAGAAAAACAGGTGCTTCTTTACAAGATTAAAATGATTAAAAATAGAAAACTTACATGCATAAATCTATCACGTACATACATACATACATGCATACATACATACATACATACATACATACATACATACATGCATGCATGCATGTGTGCATTCAATCATATCTGCATGCAAACTTACATACATACATACATACATACATACATACATACATACATGCATGCATGCATACTTACATACATACATACATACATACATACATACATATGTACATATATTTCAACTAAATATTATGCTGTGATATTTTGATATCGCAACATAATATCGAAAAATATATAAACCTCAGACTTACTCTGAGAGACATATATGGTAAAAATGGCCCAAAGAATTTCGCTCCAGTTCAGCTTCGAAAATAGACAAACGGTCTTCACCGTTCCACTGTCTGGCAATCCTTTGATAGAATTGTGAGAGTCTGACATTTTATGTAGGCCATCGATGACTGTTAAGAATGTGGATATGAAGAATATGACAGACAAGCAACAGAGCCAAGAGGCATGGTCAAAAACGTAAAAAACCTTGAATAAATCAGAGGTGGAAGAATTTCCGGGTCGTCTGATAAGCATTCCCCGACCCTCTTCGGCATAAGGGTATGTGTAGTCGATTACTTGGGAGCGTTCTTGTGTTAAGGTGAGCGGACCAATGACCATGTCGGTTTCCTTCGTGTGCGGAATGGTTAACAGGAACCGGATGTAGAGTGAGTCATGATGGAATATATATATATATATATATATATATATATATATATATA
>NC_069004.1:25517200-25517799 GCF_001194135.2 Octopus bimaculoides
ATATATATATATATATATATATATATATATATATATAAGGGGTTTGTATAGAGGAATATATTATTCAAAGGAATTCCAAATCTGTCTGTTTTTTGTGTTTTATTTATATTCTTATAATATTAATGTAGGATATAGAATATATAATATATGCAGTAAAATGAAGTATTGATTGTCCTATTGAATAAAAGAAATATTGAATATTGAATATTAAATATCAAGTATTGAAAATTAAGGGACTAGTATACTTTCTTGCATTTTAGCAGTCTTCAAGGTCTCACGCTGTGACAGGTGTCATATATATATAAATACGTAGTTCTATATGTATCGAAACATTTGTAGTGACCATTAAAAAGCTGCCTAATTGTACTTACTCTTTCTGTTGATTCTTTTGCTCTTTACTTTTTATTTTCACAGACAAGGAATACCTAAGACTAGTATTAGTAGCATACCATAATAATACTACCGGTTATTTGGGAATTCTAAGGGTGAATGAGCTCTATTTGTACTCTAATACGTTCTTAACGGAACACACCTCAACTTATGTACATATGTGTGTGTGTTCGTGTGTGTGTGTGTGTGTGTGTGTGTGTGTGTGTGTG
>NC_069004.1:25518183-25520973 GCF_001194135.2 Octopus bimaculoides
GTGTGTGTGTGTGTGTGTGTGTGTGTGTGTGTGTGTGTGTGTGTGCGTGCGTGCGTGCGTGCGTGCGTGTTTGTGTGTATATATATGTGTGTCAACACTATCTCAGGTATTTTTCTAATTCTTAAAATTATAAAGAAATGAAGCTGAAAATTCACTTGTAGTTCTTTAGAAGATTAATGTACATTAACCTTACTTGGTTTACACAACTTAATTATTTTCGAAAAGCAAATGTTATTATAACACCTCATTATAATAACGGAAAGATAAAATCTTTGGATGAAAGTTTCTCACAGAGTTCCTTATAATAACCGTTGGAGAATTTATAATTTTGAAGAATTCTTTTAGACACGTAATTCTTAAAGGGGGTGCTGAATGCTTATTTTGTAGAATATTGAATGCGTATTTTGAAAACATCACGTCTGAAACGACCATTGAAAATTGTCTGTTTTTGTATATGAGAAACGCATATGCATAAATATGAAATTGGATATCGGATGAGAGGGTATCTTCTTAATGTCAGAAGTAAATTAACAAAGGAGGTGAAGGAAAAATTAAGATGAAAAAAAGACTGAAGGAAGAAATGAAGAAAGAAAGATGGAAATAGAAAGAAAATAAAAAAAAATAATGAGAGAAAACCAATAAATTAAGCGAAAGAAGGAAGGAAAGAAACAAGCAAAGAAGAAAATAAATAAATAAAAAAGAAAGAAAATAAAGAAAATGAAAGAAAGAAACAAAGAAACAAAATTAAGAAAAAAGAAAAAGGGATAAAATGAAAAAAATAAGAAAGGAAGAAAAGAAAGAAAAAGAAAGAAAAAGAAAGAAAGAAAGAAAGGAAAGGAAAGACAGAAAGAGAGCAGAGGATAGAGGAAGAAAAAATATTGAAAAGGTACCTACTCGTCTCTCAAGCAAACCTACAAGTCCTGTAAAGGAACCATTCACCATCATACCAAATTCTCGGTCTTCTGGCACCACCCACTTATAGCTACAAAATATGCGTGACGTAACAGAATATGAATATTTAAATTATATAATGACTCATGAAAATTACCTTGGGACACTATCTACATAAAGAATCACAGTTAAGTGAGTGCTAACATGCACCCCCGATCTACAGAGTCTATCCATATTAGCTTTTTCTATATATTTGGAAGAATTTTTCAATGATTTTCTACAGGCAAATTATTACATATTTTTAAAATCTTTCTCTTTCTCTTTCGTCAAGTTAAATTTTAAAGGAAGTTAAATAGATTAAAAAAGCGTCCTTAAAAAGGTTTGACAGTGTTGTATCCTTCAGACACTACAAAAGGGTTTCTGAAATTTCGTCCTAGCAATGACCTTGTTTAAACCGAATACCATTATTCGTGTTGGGTTTTCTTACCGCCTATAGATGCATGTATTTTCCTACTTTAGCGATGATCGTCGTAAATGTAACAGCATGTTTCAAACAAATTCTGGTTTATTTTAATCGGATAAACATTATCACTCACATAAACACAAATACATACGCACACGCACACACACACACACACACACACACATGCGCGCGCACGGACGGATGGACGGACGGACGAACGCACGCACGCACGCACGCATGCGCTGGTCATTTTCGCACTGCTCTGCCTTCAAAAACCACTTTCTCTATCTCCCTCCACTTCCGGTCACTTCAGCCATGTAACAACACGTGCTTTCCTAGTTCTATTCTTTTCTTTCTCTCCATACATTTCTGACGAAGAGCTATTCTCGAAACGTCACACACCTCTTTTTATCATCTTAAACTGAGCGTCAACCTAATACATTCCACGAGTACGTCCTTTAGGCTTTTGTTGTTTTTTGTTTTTAATTTTGTTATGCTTATACATTAGTTTCACTGTGTAAGAATTAAAAGATATAAAATATAAAAAAGCAAACCGTTAAAAACAAGAGAAGAGAGTCAGAGAGACTGATAAATTGTGAGACAAAGAGACAGTAAGAGAGTTTTATTACCTGAAATTCATTTGTCGACTCAGCTCCTTTAAAATCATTACACAGAACCCTTCAAAATAGATCTTACCGTGGTCTTCTTTCTTCACTGCGTACGGCAGTAACTGAAACGACAGCAAGATCAAACATATAGAGTTCGTCTTCATAAGTTGTTTTTTTTAACCATTTTTTAAATGAAATTCTACAGTAAACTTACATCGCGGCCCTACCATATAAATTAGACGGTTTCGAGAATTAGAGTCTCTCGGCCCTAGCAGCCGCCTTATCATATTTACTGATTCATATTTAGACCGCATTAGTCAAGTAGTAGTAGTAGTAGTAGTAGTAGTAGTAGTAGTAGTAGTAGTAGTAGTAGTAGTAGTAGTAGTAGTAATGATGGCAGTGGTAGTAGGGGAGCTTGTGTTGTAACAGTTTATCGCTACATCCACCATTTGTTGGTGATTCGCTTCTACTCCTGGCGGATGACATCTTTGCACCACTCAGGTGATAACACTCTAGCCTTGTGAGTCTGTTTGGGTAGTCCTTGCTGGTGACTGTTTTACGTGTTCGGAGTGCGAATCCTACCTGAATTTGTTTTAGTCGCCTTTTACGACATGGAGAGGAAACGTTGCGTCTATCCTTGGGATGTGTCTTGCTTAGACAGATCAAGGAACACAATACTGGGTTCCGACGAGAATAACAGTAAATCGCCGGTTTCTTCAACATGTAACTACGTATGTGAAATCCAAATATTGAATATGTACGCACACGCACACACACATATATACATACAATGTATATATATATATATATATATATATATATATATAT
>NC_069004.1:25522596-25524960 GCF_001194135.2 Octopus bimaculoides
CAGAATATCCTTATTTCAAAATATGCATACATAGGTGCATCCATTTACGAAATTCAAGAAAACAGAAAATAGAGCTGGCTAAGTCCAACATTTAGAGACTGACAAATGAGAACGCAAATTGGTTTTCAAGAATATCAGTTTCCTGAAAATAAATATCCATACCGTTTCCATGTCTTACAACAACATTCAAACAAGTTTCCAGTTCCATCAATAGGTGAATGCTCTTCGATTATTTAGAAGGTCTCATATTGCTACAACCTGTTAATTCGGATAAATAAACAGTGCGATGGTTACGACAGCTAACCAAAGAAAACTTTCTTAACAAGCAATGGAAAGTTAGAGAAAAGGAAGAAGTAAGCCTATGTTTAAAATATCTTATATTCTTTACTTGTTTCAGTCATTAGACTGCGGCCATACTAGGGCACCGCTTTGAATAATTTAAGGTTTTAAAGCCTGGTACTTATCCTATTTTTGTCCTTTGCAGGTTTACTAAGTTACGGGGATGTAAGCACGCCAACATCGATTGTCAAGTGAGAGAAGGGGGCAAAAACACACACATACATACACGCACACAATGGGTTTCTTTCAGTTTCCGTCTACTTGAGAAGGTATTTGTCAGTCCGAAGCTAAAGCAGAAGATATTTGCCCAAAGTGCCAAGCAGTGAGACTGAAACCGGAACCATGTGCCTGGGAAGCAAACTTACCACAGAGCTCCGTCTGCGTCTATAGTAAGAATATGAGAAAGAAATAACGATAAATGGAGAGAAAATCTGTTACTAAATATCAGAAGTTAGTTGTTGTTGTTGTTCCTCCTCGAGCCATGTCTGGTCCGTCCCAGGTGAGATGCTAGACGCAGGGGGAAAGAATGGTTTCGGGTTCAGTTCCATAGTGCAATCCCTTGAGAAAGGGTTTTCAACTATAGCTCTAGGTCGACAAATGCCTAATAAGTGTGTATGTGTGACAAAGACATTTCACTTCACAACTATGTGGTTCCATGATTCCGGGTTTACGCCCAATGTGCTGTTAGTTGGGCCAAATGTCTTCTACAATAAGAAGTTGACCACTGTTTTATGAGTCAAACTTGGTAGACGGAAACTGAATGAGAAGTCGTGTGTGTGTGTGTGTGTGTGTGTGTGTGCGTGTCTGTGTGTGTGTTCGGGCGTGTGTGTCCGTGTGCGATTGTGGATACTAATATAAATATCTTAAAAGTATTTACGTCACTACAGGGAAGTAATTCTCGACAAATTAAATTAACCATCCGATAAATATAGATCTATAAGATGAGGGCCAGACCAAATACTGTATATCGACTAAAACCCTTGAAGGTGATGTCCCAGCATGGCCGCAGTCAAATGACTAAAACAAGTAAATAAAGAATAGAATCTTACCGTCAGTGTAGATACGTTCAATGTAATGTTTCCGAGTCGGTATTTGGCATTCGGATAAAATTCCCTCATCACGAATAATCTGGAATCAGGTCTCCATCGTGCTACCGTGGAAGTGAGAAGTGGTCCTTCTGTAACGGTTTTCATTTCGTAAGCGGTGTAACAGCTGTGGTTAAGTGTTGAATAGTTCTTGGGAACTGCAAACCCAGTTATATTGGCCTGAAGAATGAGTAAAATTTAATTTTACACTTTTTTAAAATTAAAGCATCTAATTGAATTTCAGATCCGTCGTCCGACAGCTAATTAGCAGAAACGTTAGATCAGTGGCTTTGGCTCCAGCCTTCTGCATTCTGCGTTCAAATCCCGCTAAGATCAAGATGACTTTTTCATCGTTTCGTGGGTCAGTAAATAAAGTATCAGAGAAGTTTTGGGATTGATTTTCTCTCTCACACACTATCGGGATTGGGAAAATCTCATCTGTTGGTCGATTGTAAAGAATTATAATAATAACTCTTTCTAAATTTTGGCACAAACCAAGCAGTTTCTGGGGTGGACGACGATTACATCGACCCCAGTGTTCGACTGATACGCATTTTGTCGATCCAGAAGGATGGAAGGCAAAGGTGACCTCGGTGAAGTTTGAACTCAGTACGTAAAAACTGAAGAAATGCTGCTAAGCATTTTGTCTGGCATCCTAACGATTCTACCAGCTCACTGCTTTAGAAGAAATTAGAAATAATGTTGGTGCTTTGTTCAGATAATACATTTTACCGAATTTTAACGCCATCGTTCGGCAGCGAAATGGCACAGTCCAACTACGATCAACTTCTCTCTTTGATTTCTTCGGGATCAGTAAATAACGTACCAGTCAAGACCTGGGATGGATAAATAGAATTCCAGTCAACTACTGGGCTTAATGTAATCGATTGAGATTTCCCCCTAAAACCGCCGGCCAAATTTGAAAATTTGAACAAAAAAA
>NC_069004.1:25525336-25527522 GCF_001194135.2 Octopus bimaculoides
TATATATATATATATATATATATATATATATATATATATATATATATATGTATATATATATATATGTGTGTATATTATATATACGCTGGAAAACAATAAAGACTCTCGTTTGTATTATCCCACGATAATCCTCTGATAAACACTTAATAGTTATCAAGAAAATCACCATGAGTTGTTTGTCGACGTGGTGGCACAAGAAGGAACTTCATCTTTAAAGGAATGTAAATTTATTTTAATTATATTTTGCATTATTTTTCGATGGGTTTGCTCCAGCGGACAAAATGTTTAGCGGCATTTCGGTCTTTACGTTCTGAGTTCAAATTCTGCCGAGGTCGACTTTGCCGTTCAACCTTTTGAGGTCGATGAAATAAATACCATTTGGGCACTGGCGGCGATGTGATCAACTTAACACACCCACCCACCTTGTACCTGTAGTAGACAGGATTATTTTTCGATCGGTTTGGTAATTAATCCTTATCAAGTATTTTATTCCTGAATAGAATATAATGATAAAGCATTTCCTATTGTTGTTTGCTAAGACCGTATCCTTATCTTCACTTCTTTCTTACTTATCTGTGGCGTATTTCATCACAATATCTTTTCATGGTTTATATTATAGTTGATTTTATCTCTCGGCAATAACTCTTAGAGATTTCTCACGAGTTTAGTACTATTTAGTCAATTTTTTTCTATTTCTTTTTCTCGTTTGCTTTCCAAGAGAAATCTATGTTAAGCATATTACCTATAAGTCTTATTAGTTTGATTAAGGAGAGGGAGGCTGCGCCTACGACTTCCGCAGACACTTTGAGGCTGGCAAGATCGATACGGTTAATATTCCTTGTAACAGTTACAAATTAACGGCTGCAGGAAAAATACAAATAAGTAGGAAATTATAGAGGATCGATTCTCAGGAGAGGAAAGACTTGGATTATTGGTTAATATGCGGCCCAAAGAACAAAAACGGCACAAATAAAGGTAGACAAAGAGGAAAAAATTATACATCACAAACAAAATTGATGCAGTTTTATTACGTTTTACTTACCAGAAATTTGGTGAAATTAGAGCAGTTTGATATAGATTTTAAAGACTCGGGGTTCTCGGACAATTTCACCATTAAACAGACAATGGTCAAGATATGCTTCTTTATTGTCTCTTCTGGTAACTGTCCCTATCGGTGATGAAAAAAAGGGAGATGGCTGTTTTATTGCGGGTAACGTTTACACAAAGTGTTCAAAATGTTTATCTGAGAATAGCAAAATAAGTAACAGGATGTTAAGAAGTAATGCAGTACGACCGTTTCAAGCGGCTCCATTTAATTGACGAATGTAATCATTACATCAATTTAAATACAGTGCTATCTTTAGCTGCAAGAAATATGGATTTTCAACAGACAAGATATATTGAAATAATTTTTCTTAAATATTTTAACAGAGCAAGAGGATGAAAGAATTTCATGTTGTTACTATTGCAGCAAGAATAGCTAAGGGAAGAACAAACTGCAATTTTTAGAGTGGCTAATAGGGTTGTAATTAATTTCCAATTTATCTATCGCTTTATCATCAACAAAAAATCTAAGGCTAGAAGATTGTGTATATTTAGCATAAAGAGCAAAGTGAGTTAACAGCTCATAGCTGGCTGCTGGTCTTAAATTTCATAGTCATAAGTACCCATCAACCCACAAGAAAAAAGAAACTTTACAAAGAGTCAATTAGAAAGTAGTAAATGTCTATAAAAGATTTTATTCATCTTACATCGAGCTGTACGGACGATCCCGGACTGACTTGGTTCTTCAACTTAAGTACCCAATTCAACTGAATCTTAATTACTTCTTATATGTGTGTGTATGTGTTTGTGTGTATGTATATATATTTTCTCAGTGTGTACAAATAACAAGGAGAAAATAAATAGCTACCAGGGTAGCAAAAATTCACACAAGTGCCAAGGATATTATAGCCTACTTATAAAGGTAGAAATTCCAGAGTTAAGGGAAATGTTTTTGTATCACGTCGATAATTTAAGAAATAGAGTCAAACGCAGGTGTTATTCGTATCATTTCCAACATAATCTCAATGCTTTTTTCGAAACATATGTCGGAAGTATAAATGATTTGAATAACACCTGCGTTTGACTTAATTTCTTAATCTATCCATATATGTATGTGTATATATATATATATATATATATAT
>NC_069004.1:25527641-25532499 GCF_001194135.2 Octopus bimaculoides
TGTGTGTGTGTGTGTGTGTGTGTGTGTGTGTGTAAATTTAAATAATAAGGATGAAAATTGAATATTAATTTGATTAATATCAATTTAAAACCAGTGGCCTAGCATATTGAAAAATCTGAAGATTCAGAAAAATTAAATTACATACATATAAGAGGGATGACCACTAAGTGGACATCCATTATTCTAGAAGTAGACTAGCTATGTTCTGACCACTAAGAAAAGATTGTTAATCTTTTCTTAGTGGTCTACTTCTAACATAATGGATGTCCACTTAGTGGTCATCCCTCTTATATGTATATGTTATATGTATGTATGTATCTGTGTGAGTTTGTCCCCCTCCACCGCCATCGCTTGACAACCGACGTTGGTGTGTTTATGTCCCTGTAACTTTGAGGCTCGGCAAAGAGACCGATCGAATAAGTGCTTGAGTCGATTTCTTCGATTAACACCCTTTAAGGCGGTGCTCTAGCATGGCTGCAGTCAAATGATTGAAATAAGTGAAAGAATAAAAGAATACAGATAGAAAGAGTGAGTGTGTGAGAGAGAGAGAGAGATTACAAGTTAGTAATTGGTCATGATTGATGCAAACACTTTCTCTTTCTTCATATGCACATAAAGAAATACGATCACACAGATAGAGAGAGGGAGAGAGAGGCAAAGAGAAAGTGAAATATTAAAATGTCTATTATTTACATTATTTACATTATTTACATTCGACGGATATTTGTCCTCATCTTGTTTGTTGTTAACACAACATTTCGGCTGAATGTAAATAAATATCTGCCGAATGTAAATAATGTACATAATTCCTCATCTCTTAAATATAAAACTGTATTAAAATGTCTGCTGTCAAATAATTCGACGTCGATCAATGACGCCAAATGGGTGGCACCAAAACAGCTGTGCCAAAATGTCTCATTACCTAGAAGTATTATTATTGCTGTAATAATAACATACCGTCAACTGTATTTCATTGGTTGCTTCTTCAATTGATTTCAAGTCCTCCCGGCAAATGTCGCAGGCGTCTTTGAAAATAATCAAATTGGCGTTTCTCGGATTCAGTCCATACTGAACGAGAGACTTCACATCCAGATCATCACTTATCAGAATCCAGTAATTCCTACTTACCAACATCCAAAGTGACGCCGCCTATCGGATTAAAAAATATGCATTAGTGATTATCTGACGGATATTTTAGTCTGAAGATTATGTAAATTTTTTGGGATATTTGTGTATGTGAGACAAATATGTTTTTAAGCATGTTTGTGTGAAAGGGCGATATGTGGGTTTTGAAGGAGCAGGTTTGGTTGTATGTTTAAGAAGTCAGTTTCAAAACTATGTGGTTTCGGGCTCCGTTCCACTACACAGCAACTTGGGGTCTATCGTCTTCTACTATGACACCGAACGAAACCCACCCACCCCATTTGCCCCACAAGAAAAAAAAAGAAAAGAAAAAGAAAGAACAGATACCACAGAATTTAGAAGACCCGACCCCCGGTGAAAAAGGTTACGAATGCATGACGGAGAGAATGACGTCACTAAGCGATGGAGAAAGGGGAAAAAGGATTGGACTGAAGGAGAAAAAGGACTTAGGACCTAGAGGCGGCGAGTGGTGTTACTCAGTGTGGGGTGAGTACCCCACCCTTTATAATATCATTTTCAGATATCATTCATGTTATCATATTTTAATTTGTTTTTCATGTTTATTTTCATGTGTCATTCATTATATCATATTTTATTTTTATATTTTTGTTATATATCCCCACATGCGTTGTAGTGTCCCCCCTCTGTGTAATGCCTTTATGGCAATTTAAAAGAAATAAAGAAGATTGCTTCCCAACCACATGGTCCTGGGTTCAGTCCCACTGCGTGTCACCATAGGCAAGTGTCTTGTACTATAGCAGTGGGTTGATCAAAACCTTTTGAGTGGATTTGGTAGACGGAAAACTGAAAGAAGCCCGTCGTATATAGGTCAGCCCATATATATATATATATATATATATATATATATGAATTATTCGTTTATATTTATATAAGGGGCATTACTGCAGAATAATGCCACACACTGGACTTCCCAAAATAAACACATTTAGTACCGAATGCGAGGAAAACAACCAACAGAAGAAGACCAACTTTCTTTTAAATAACTCAACTATGTATCGACCGATTTCCTGATAAAATTCTTGTAAAAGAATTTTATCCCTTTTTGAATTTATTAATCATATATATATATATGAATGTATGTATGTGTGTATGTATGTACGTATATCTACGTGTGTTTATTTGTGTCTGTGTCTTTGACAACTGATGTTTGTGTGTTTACGTCCCTTTTACTTAGCGTTTCGGCAAAAGAGGCCCATAGGATAAGTACCAAGCTTTAAAAAATAAGTAATTGGGCCGAATGGTTCGACTAAAATTTTTCCCGGCGTTGCCTCGGCATGGCCGCAGTCTAATGACTGAAACAAGTAACAGAATAAAGGAATAAAAGAAAAAAATAACTTAAAGGCAAAAACAAAAAAAAAACTATTTTTTGCTTTCGTTCTTCTTACCTCTTTAATAATGACTTCGAGGGTCTCTTTCTTTAGAATGATGAGGTATCGATTTTCAGAAAAAGCTTTTTGGTTAATAGAAATAAATGTTCTTCGAATTTTCTCCGTAAAAGAAGAACTGGAATTTATTCGGAAAAGGGCCGATTTAACGTATCTGGATGAAAGTTCGTTCGTTAACATCAAAACTTCCGTTCCATCTGACCAACACCAAAAGTAAAACATAAAAACGTCAATTACTATATTTAAGAATAGCGGGTTTCAGCTGCTGGCTTAAGGGGGGACACTAGCAATCGCTGACAAAATTTCCAGAGACCCACAGGAAAAAAAAAAACACCATCTACCACATAGTTACTTACTTAAGCATTTCGCTCCCTATGTAGCGTAGGTCGTTGATGAGTTTTTCTCCTGTTTTTGACCCTGGGTTCACTTACCCTGGAGGAAGGACTTACCCAGGTCTTGTTAGTTTTATATTGATTTCAAATTTTGACACAAGGCCAACAACTTCGGGAGGCAGGGCAAGTCAATTACATCAACCCCAGTGTTCAACTGGTTCTCATTGTATCGACCCCGAAAAGATTAAAGGCAAAGTCAACCTCGGCAGAATTTGAACTCAGGACGTAAGGACGAAAGGCTGGGTTTATATTGTCATCGATGCTTCTGAATTTTGTTTTTGTACAAAGTAATGATGTTGGTCCCACACGATCCCATTTTTTTATCTCTGGGGAGAAATGCTCCGTATTAGTTTGGCCCCTATCCTTTGACCTGTCCAATATAGAAGACCCTATCAGGAGGGCAAAGATCCCAGAGTCATTGAGGCCCACAAGCCACTATATCGCAACAAAGACTAGACCTTACAGTGGACCTACCAAAAATTATAAAAATATTAATTCTTAAGTCTGCCCAATATATGATCATGCATTTGATTGTGTTAATTGTTTTCCATTAAATTGCATTATTTAGAGTTTAATTAAATTTGTTCTGCTTAATTTTGTATTTAATTCACTTGATTTTATATTCAAGTGGTTCATGAAAATAATTAACTTGGTCCAAGATAAGAAGTCAGTTAAGAGTCCTGAACTTAGAATTAACTTTGCTTAATACTTTAAGGAGTAGGTTAGAAGAGAAGAGATAAAGAGACTGACTAAATAGTTCATGTAATGACTGCATTACAATTTTGCTGTTGTTTAGACTCAAGCTTGACCTCACCGATCTCTGAACATTTTTTTTTACCTTATATTAACGAGTCAAAATGATATTCAGTATGTTATATTGAAAAACCATATTTCATAAAGAACTCGAGAGCCTCCAACGAGTAAATAATTTCTAGGGAAGTTTTTGGAACAGTCCCATCAAGATTCCCGTCTACTGTAAACCTAACAGGCCACATACTGCTGCGTGGGACTAATAAGAAATATATATGTCCTGTCATAGAGAGCAGTTGCTCCGCTGATGTGAATATCTCTTCAAAAAGAAAGAGAAATAAGATAACTACGGACGACTGATTCGAAACCTCCAGTTTCTATATCCAGATTATAAATTCATTATTTATACCAATCATAATTGGTGCACTTGGTTTTGTGAGTAAATGCCGATGTGACAGCCTGGATAAGCTAGGTCTTTCAGAAGATGAAATCAACCAGCTAATTCGCATACTACAAATACAATCTGTAAGCGTAACTGTAAAAATATGTAAAACAATTGCCAAATTTAAAATGTGAAATGGTTTTTGTTAGCTGGAGGTTCGTGTCTTTGTTACAAACTAACTCCTCACTTAAAGGAAAACTTCAAATAATTAAAAATAGAAGAGAAGATAGATAGATAAGGAAATTGATAGATAGAGAAACAGACGATAGAATGACAGACAGAATAACTGACAAACAGACAGAGAAAGATATGGATAAGAGGCATTAGAAGTACCAAGAACTACCAAGTCTTACTTATAGATTCATCATAGAATATCTTCACGTCTGGCCACTTTAGATGGTGCATGGCATCGGCTAAGCCTTTGAATTTTTGGCTGCTTCCTCCTCCTTTTCTTCCGACTGGGTCTTTAGCTGAACATTTCTCTTCAGTCAGGAATAACATCACCGCTTCACTGGACACTTTATTCGGTAGGAAGTCAAGCATGTTGCACGATACCAACCAAATAATGAGATCAATGTCTTCCCTCACGACATCGTGTACTAATAAAGAAAATAGTAATAGATATGAAATATGGCATTTATATATACATACACACTCACACGCATACACACCCTCACACACACCCTCACAGATATATATATGTATATATATATATATATATATAT
>NC_069004.1:25532891-25533497 GCF_001194135.2 Octopus bimaculoides
ATATATACTGTGCAAAAGACAACGCGTGCGTTCTGTCGTGAAACATAGGGTAAAAAATCAGATATTAATTAATATCGATTTATTACCAGGAAGCTAGCACATTTATAATATATATATAAATATATACATAAAATATATAGCTACCTAAGCCATCCAAAAATACTGGGTCCATTGAGCTGACATTATACATCTCAAATGTTACTCTCATGTTGATTCTATGGCATATGTATTCCTTCAGGTCAATCAGTCCATCATGGTATTTACTGTGTTCTATTACGGCGGCTGAAAAGTTACAAAGTATAACATACCATGTTAATTTTTACTTAGCAAGACAATAAAATGATTTACAAACATCTTTATTATTATTGTTGCTGTTGTTGCTGTTGTTGTTATTGTTGTTGTTAAGGCAGCGAACTGGCATCATTGCTAGTACGCCGGATAAAATGCTTTTCCTATATTTTGTCCGTCCTTATTATCTGAGTTCAAATTCTGCCAAGGTCCACAGTGACTTTCATACATATACCTGTAGACACACACATATATCTACATATACATATATATATATATAATATATATATATATATATATATAATATATATATATATA
>NC_069004.1:25535934-25537234 GCF_001194135.2 Octopus bimaculoides
TATCTATGTATATGTAAGTCACTTACAGCAGATGTATACATCAACCAACTGGATGTAATGATGAATGAACTTGTAATTAAACAACTGAGATTGGTCAAAAGAGACCGGCCAATTCTCTTGCAAGACAATGCTCGACCACATGTTGCACAAAGAACGCTACTCAGGTAACAGGAACTGAACTTGGAAGAACTCTGTCATCCACCACATTCGCCAGACCTTGCACTAACTAGCTATCACGTTTTCCAGGTATTAGAAAACGTGAAGCTCAGTTAGAAACGTGATTTGCAATGAAAAAACTCAAATCTGAAGATGCAAAAACAGCCTTTCGTGTTTTCATCACCTCTTGTTCTCCAGAATTCTTCGCTGCCGGCATAAATAAGCTAACGAGAAAATGGCAAAACTATATGCACGCCAAACTATATAAGCGCATCTGAACACCCACATAAAAATATATACTTGCACACGCCGCCCCTTCATATATGTGTGTATGAGTATGTATATATATGTATTGATGGACAGATAGATATATGTATGTATGTATGTATATATATGTATGTACGTATGTATGTATGTATGCATGCATGCATGCATGTATGTATGTATGTATGTGTATGATAGATAGATAGATAGATAGATAGATAGATATGCACACACAGACATACATACACAGGCATACACACACACGCACAAACACACACAAAGACACAAACACATACGCAAAAACACACACAAACGCACACATACACACGCATATATTATTTCTTCTATGTATTTATTCTTTCACTTGTTTCAGTCATTAAACTGCAACCATGCTGGAGCAACGACTAGAAAAATTTATATTGTTTTAAAGCCTATCGCTCTCTTTTGCCGAATCGCTAATAAGAAATGACAGAAACAGAAAATGGAATTCTCTAGATTCTTTATTAATCACAACGATCGTTTCGGCCCATCTTACATCGCTCCGTCGCTGCTAAGACACTATACAGCTGGTTATGATGCATCCTTCGGTGTAGATGTGTCTCGCCAGGCGACTTTTCAAAAGGTACCTCGCTCAATAAATACGGTTTCGTTTGGTTCTATTTTTTAGCATGTCGTTATTTGCCTGTACGTTGTTCCCTATAGGCTTCGGTGGCTGCCTGGTGAGAAGCTTGCTTCCCAACTACATGGTTCGGGTTCAGTTAGACTGGATAACACCAAGGGCAGCTGCCTTCGACTATAGTCTCAAGCAGACCAAAGCCTTCTGAGTGGATTTGGTAGACAGAAACTGAAAAAAGCCCGTCGTATATATATATATATATAT
>NC_069004.1:25537948-25540448 GCF_001194135.2 Octopus bimaculoides
TATATAAGCAATGTTAATTCTCTCTCTCTCTCTATATATATATATATATATATACTAGCAGAGATACCGGGCCTTGGTAGGGATTCAAACGGTGACTGGAAAGTGTGACCGAAGATATTTGCAATGATAGACAGGGAGACAGGATACTAAAATAGTCTCAATGTCATCAATGCGTAGAATGCAAATGAATGAGTCAGCAAAAAAAGGGTAGATGGAGAAATTATATTCAGTTTCGTATTCTGCAACAAGCAGAAATAATGATCAAATAGAAAGTCGGTCAAGCAGCCTGTAAGCAAAACATTCATTCGAATTGTGACATTTGTCAAGATTTCTGATCGATAATGTGCAGAGATGATGAGTAGAATAAGTAAGCATTGAGCGTGGTTTGAAATCTATGTAAACAGGTTATTTTGTCAACAGATGATTTTTTAATCTTTATTGTGTTGGCTGGCGCCTGTAATTTGCTTAGTTGTGGCAAATACATTGCCAATTGGCGATAAAATTTGATAATTGTGTGTCCAATACAACAGTTAGAGTCATGAAGTTTGCAGTTGTTATGTTGGGTACACACTTTTGTAAAATACTTTGTTTTTCTGAAATTTGTTCAGTGATTTACAAGTTTGCGTGCTTGTAGAGTTGTAGTGTATTCTTGAAGAGGATTTTTCTGCTATTACAAAGGGTATTCAAATTCATTTATACCATAAAGCTATAATACTGGACCCTGTCAAAATATTACATTAAAGCACTCATTCAAAAATACATGAACATATATATAGGCGAAGTGTGGATGTGTGGTAAGGAGATTGCTTCCTAACCACATGGTTCTGGGTTCAGTCCCATTGCAAGGCACCTTGCGCAGGTGTCTTCTACTAATAACCTCGGGGCGACCAAAGCCTTTTGAGTGGATTTGGTAGACGGAAACTGAGAGAAACCCGTCGTATATGTACGTATGTGCATGTGTGTGTGCGTGCGTGTGTGTGTGTGTGTTAGTGATTGTTCTCCACCACGGTTTGACAACCGGTGTTAGTGTGTTCACGTCCCCGTTACTTAGCGATTCAGCAAAAGCCGCCGATAGAATAAGTATGGAGTTTTACAAAAAATAAGTACTGGGATCGATTCGTTCGACTAAAATTTTTCAAGACGGTGCTCCAGCATGGCCACAGTCTAATGACTGAAACAAGTAAAAAGATGAAATATATTAAATTTACGAGACTCTAAAAGGGATATAAAAGTTGTAAAGGATAATGGTTGAAGGGAAAACATGGTAGGGAAAGCCACGGTTGAGGTTTGATGTTTTGAGCAGGAAAACATATTGGAGGAAGTGGATAGTGGATAGACTGGGCGTAGGATGGACCGAGAATGGATTAAGAGAAAAAGGAGAATTAATAAGTCGGCAGAGTCTGATTGGAGGTGCTACGAGAGACATTGTGAGGAAAGAACTGTTACGTTTGTAAATATCGATTAGAGTGAATCAGTGAGAAACATAACGACATAACGACAATTGGTTGAAGTAGTTCAACTCCATCGGTTTCCGTCTACCAAATCCACTCACAAGGATTTGGTCGGCCCTACGCTATAGTAGAAGACGCATTCCCACGGTGCCACGCAAATAGATGGCCGCACTTTGGATCACTCGGGTAAATTGTTTTATGGTCTGTATTCTATAAGCCACATCTCTCAAGGACTCTGACGTTTGGGAGGAGGAGAAACAGATTAGCGTCAAATGCAATGTATTTGATGCGCAGATTCCTTACAGTTTCTGTCAACTTAATTTCACTGACAAAACATCGGTCGACTCGAAGTTATAAATAATTGTCCTAGGACAGATGGACCGAACTATGCCTTTAGAACACTGAATAAAAATAAATATTCGACCGGTGACACATCGATGCATTTATAATTAAGGCATGATTTAGTATAAAGACTTCTACGAAGTCTTAATATTTTATACTTTATACTTTATAAATAACGTAGAGACGTCATCTGCATGAAAAGTAATAGCAAAGTTAGTGTCATAATATTTAACGGTAAGAGCTTTATGTATTAAATCAGAAATAATTGACCGGCGAGGGAGAAAAATACAGTAGCTCAATGGTTAATATTGATTTAACCATTTTTAAAATTACGAAAGACAACTCTGGGTGTGTTTTAGTTTTAGACCTTATCAGCGAAGCATGCAATTTAATAAAGACGTAATGAGAGTATCACTTATTAGATATTCAATATTGTATAGCAGTAGAGTAATTTCACTTTTGTGGTTTATTTCATATAAATATCTTACCAATTTTCAGATGATCCAAGTTAGTTTGACCCACGATTTGTTTTCCTAACGCCAGAACCAGAAGTAACAGGTACATCGCTGGTTATTTGTCACCTGAAATAGTAAAAATATTGAAAAGCTGTCTTGAAGTAACAGCAACATATGTAATAGAAGTGAGAGAAGGAAGAGGAGAAGGGGTGGCTTTTGTTTACAAAACGAAAGAAAGCAAAAAGTGGAAAT
>NC_069004.1:25545448-25547524 GCF_001194135.2 Octopus bimaculoides
AAAACAAAAGGAGGAGGTAAAGCAGACGAGGAATGAGGTGGAGGGGGCGATGGGCCACATACACTGGAACGAAAAGTGTGCCCAGCCATGCCCTGTAATGACCACGATGGCATTGCCACGGAGAATGTTTTGTTGTCTTTCATTTACCAACGTTTTTCAAAGAAGAGGCATGACTACGAAAGTTTTTTTAATGATCTTTCTATCATACCGTTATAGTGCTACAGGGGGACGGGATGACAAGTTTGTTTGGTTGTTGATTAAACCTCTGCTTCGTTTTTTATGGCCTCTGTATTGCAAGATATTTTCAACGACTACGGCCTCTTGTTTTCATATGAGCAAGTTGCCACATGGGGAGTGCTAGCATTATTACTTATAATTTGATTCATGTCAGCTATGCAATCATATTCTACCTTAAGGCTTGTAGTTTATTGGGTTTTTTTTCTTTTTTTAACTGACTTCTATATTTAATGTTGAATAGAGAAATAGAAAGAAAATGATAGATAGATAGATAGACAGACAGACAGACAGACGTACAGACAGATAGATAGATAGATAGATAGATAGATAGATAGATAGATAGATAGATAGATAGATATTAATGTTTTTATATTCAGTTATAATAAAAACAATTTTACATTCATTTGATGGGCGGCTCTATAGTTTTGTAGATAACAAATTTAATATTCTGGAAATAATACATTTCTAAATCTCTCAGAGAGATTTATGCAGCAGTGATACGATGAAGTAGTTGTATGCTGTCAACTTAATGTGATAGTCACCTGAAGGGAATAATACTACTGTTGGTTAGACCTTGGAAACTGGATCAGCTAAGAGATCCAGCTAAGCCTGCATGCAAATTTCTCAGATACATGTCTCTGGATGCAGGCTTAGCTGGATGGAGGTGCTTGTCTCCCCCTTGTAAACATAAGGGCACAGGAAATGTGTTAAGGCCGACAGGAAGCGGTGCAGCTTCCTAGGTCTAACCAACAGTAGTATTATGTCCTTCAGAGAACTGTCACATTAAGTTGACAGCATTTAACTACTTCAAATTTAATATTCTCATACAAGAATGTTGTTGACTGGGATTTCGAAGTTTCGGCCAGTTAAGCCATCGTCCAACGATAGCTTAGCCGGCTGAAACTTCGAAGTCACTGTTAACAACATTCTTGTATAAGAATAATAGAGAGAAAGAAAGAGAGAGAGAAATTTAAAAGAGAAAGATACCACAAAAATACAGCTTAATCCATTCTGAGTACCCGGAAACGACATCGTTGCTTCTGTTATTAATCCACACATACGTGTTGATGTACGTAGGTGACAGACAGAAACAGTAATATTAACCTCACACTCAGAATAGATGGTAGATATATTATTGGTATTTAACTACATTTTTTTTTTTACTTTAGAGTATCTCTCCTCTGTTTAGCAAATTAATTGCTCTGAGCTTGCTGCTTTTCATTCTTATTGATCTCGCTCGTTAATTCGTTACCTAATAAAAATAACTCTCATTCTAACTTCGAAAGATCTCTGGGGAAGTGTTTAAACTGTGTTAGTATATACAAGACTGTACACAGTTTCTCTACAGTGCATTGTTTGATAATGTTATCTGTTTGTTTTGCGATCTTATGTGTTGGGTATGTTTACTTAGGTTATCATGTTTCTTAACTGGCTGTTTTGTAGCTATGTCCAAGAGTAAATACCGGAAGTAGGATTAAGGGGTTCCTTATTCATTTTAATTAGTTTCATTAGTTTAACTTTTGATTAGATGTCTCATTGGATCTTTATAAATTTGTATTTTTGGTTGAGCAAATTGTTACATTTTTTTTATTATTCTTTTTGGCATTATATCCGACTGCGTCATTGCATCTCACTGCGAATATGTGCCTTTTATCACGATTATATAATATGACGTGTTGTCGTGTTGTCGTTATTTCTTTGTATATAGAAAGCAGAAATTGTTTCAGTTTCTTGGTGTATCGGATAGCTATTTTTGTAGCATTTACCTCGGAGGAGGCCTTAAATATTATCATCTATCTATCTATCTATCTATATATATATATATATATATATATATAT
>NC_069004.1:25550937-25552186 GCF_001194135.2 Octopus bimaculoides
CTCCTCCTTCTCTCCTTCTTCTTCCTCTCCTTCTTCTTCCTCCTCCTTCTCCTCCTCCTCCTCTCCTTTTTCCTTCTGCTCTCCTTCTTCTTCCTCTACCTTTTCTTCCACCCTTCCTCCTCCACCTCTTCATCATCATCGTCATCATCACCATCACCATATTCTTCTTCTCCCTCGTCCTCCGTCTCCTCCTCCTCCTCCTCCTCCTCCTCCTCCTCCACTTCTACCCCTTCTCCTCTTCTTCCTTCCCTTCCTTATCATCATCATCATCATCTTGATCTTCTTCCTCCACCTTTTCCACCCCTCCTCCTCTTCCTCTTCCTCCTCCTTCTCATCATCATCATCATCATCATTATTTTCTTCTTCTTCACCTCCTCCTCAATCTCCCTCGTTGTCATCTTTGTTGTTATAATTCTCTTCCCATTTTTCATCTTTTTTCTTTTTCTTCTTCATTTTCTTCTCTTTAATTTTCTTTTCTTTCTCTTTCTTCTTCTTCCTCTTCCTCTCCCCTTTAGTCATTTTTTGCCCTCTTTATTACCTTTGTCTTCAACCTCATTTTCTTTCACCCATCTTGAATGAACGCAATGTGGCACAAGGACGACAGTGAAAAGGTGTTTCACTGCAGTCGGTGTATCGTGACAGAGTTCGTTGCTAGATCCGCAAAGCCCACCCTAACTTCCATTAGATTTAGCGAAGATGGCAGAATAGTAATTCTAGAACTGAAGATGGAATTAGAAAGTTGTTCCTCATGGATGTATCACCAACGGATATAAGGGACTACTTAAGAGAAATGGACCACTTTTTACTGAATAGCTAAGAAAAATAGTGAGCGCATATTGGAGCGGTTGCGGCCAGATCTGATTAGATGTGGATAATGGAAATGGATCAAAGATGTTTTGCTATTTGGGTTGAAAGAACGTGAAATTCCTTGGTTGGATTAATGCCGATTGACATTCTGGGAGAAGGAGTTAGTATTGAAGACATTTTGAACTCCAATTAACAGCTGATAAAAGAAGTGTCGAGCAGTGCAAGCTAGATTTAACACACACAAGCACACACAAAAGCGCAGGTAAGGCTATATTGAAAGAAGTTTGCTTCCCAACCACATGGTACCGGATTCTGTCCCACTGCGTGGGTGGCAACTTAGGCAAGTGTCTTCCACTATATCCTCGGGCCGATCAAAGCCTTGTGAGGGGATTAAATAGACGGAAACTGAAAGAAACCTGCCATATATATATATATATATATA
>NC_069004.1:25552327-25556835 GCF_001194135.2 Octopus bimaculoides
TATATATATAGGGGGGGTGCTTGCGGTTGTACTCATCCAGCACTTGACAACCAGTGTCGGTGTGTTTACGTCCACCATAACCTAGCGGTACGGCCAGAAATGCCGATAGAATAAGTAGCAAGCTTATAAGAATAATAGGTACTGGAGTCAATACGTCCGACTAAATTTCATCCCTGCAGTGCTCCAGCATGGCCACAGCCTAATGAGTGAAAGAAATGAGAGGTATAAGATGTATGTGTGTGTGTGTGTGTGTGTGTGTGTGTGTGTGTGTGTGTGTGTGTGTGTGTGTGTGTGTGTGTGTGTGTGTGTGTACATATATATGTACCTTGAGCAAGTGTCTTCCTCTGTAGCCTTGGGTCGACCAACGCCTTGTGAGTGTATTTGGAAGATAGAAACTGAACGAAACCCGTCGTATGTGTGTGTCTGTGTTTGTCCCCCACCATCACTTGACAACCGATACTGGTGTGTTTACGTCCCGTCATCTAGCGGTTCGGCAAAAGAGACCGATTGAATAAGTACTAGGCTTACAAAGAATAAGTCCTGGGGTCGATTTGATTCGACTAAAGTCGGTGCTCCAGCATGGCCGCAATCAAATGACTGAAACCAGTAAGAGAATAAAAGAATGTAGATGTACACACACACACACACACTGAGGGAGAGAGAGGCGGAGAGAGAGAAAGAGAAAGAGAGAGGGAGGGAGAGAGATAGTAAGAGAAAGAGAAAGAGAGCGAAAGAGAAAGAGAGAGGGGGAGAGAGGGAGGGAGAGAGATAGTAAGAGAGAGAAGGAGAGTGAGAGAGTGGCTTGTGTGTTTACACTGAATACCAATATTCAACGATTTTGAATCTGATTTTGTTTCGTTTGTAACATATAATTATATTTACCTGTCATGTAAGGTGACCGTTTGTTTTTCTTTATTTTTTTTAAGGGGATTAATCAAGACCAGCGATAACAATAACACGATCATGAACAACAACAACACGATCACCACCAAGAATAACAACAAGGTTAACGACAAATATAAACAAGGTAACGAATAAGTTGAACAGCAGAGACACGTCTATAGATTGTTCGGTGTTAAGAATTGCTGTGAGCCATCAGAAGTATATGAACGAGGCATTCTTCGGATCACGCTCGACATATGGACGAAAGCAAACAGGTAAATAAAACCAGGACAAACATTAAAGTTATCCTGGTCATCATTGTGTTAGTGGAGATTAGGGAAGAGGAGAGGAAAATGTGTTACTACTTTCTAGTGGCGGTGGCTGTTGTGGTGGTGGTAGTGGTGGTGATGGTGGTGGTGGATTTTTAGTGGATGTAAAAAAACATCAGTGGATTAGGCTATTTAGTAGCAGCTCTTTAGAGTCTAAGTTCAAATCCTGGTGAATTCTCGAATTGCTTATCGTAATATCCAAGGGCCGTTTAAAAATAAAACAAGCACAGGCAAGGGAAGAAGCGGGCAGGATAGTTTAGGCATAATTCCTAATGAACCTATAAATACTGGGATACATTTTACTCGCACTCTCCATAGTCTCCGTAATTAAATGGCTACGTCCTGGTACTTTGCTATTCTTTCTGTACCTCTAATATTGATCTTTTCATCATTTGGGACTGCAAAGTCAATTATCTGGCCCTTTCTATTTTCTTTGTCTACTATTACTACCAAACCAAGCTGTCTAGCTTCTACTACTCTGTCAGTCTCAATGTTGAAGCCCCACAAATTTTATATTTTTTACTTTCTTGTACTTTAACAGGTTCGTACTCATACCATTTATCAGTATGGTCAGATCCTAGCTTTTTACATAACTCTCAGTGGATTACTCTCCCCAGGTTGTCATGTCTTTCCTTGTATTCTTTATGTGCCAGCATGCTGCATTCACTTACTCTATGAGTAACACGTTCCTCTTTTGATTTGCAGAATCTACATTGGAAATCTACTTGGTTTTTGTCCACCTTTGCTTTTATCCAATTAATCCTTAATGCTTCATCTTGTGCTTCTATTAACAAACTTTCTGTTTCCCCTTTTCAGCCTTCCTTTTCGCAACCATAACTATGTCTCACTACTACTATTTGCAGCAACTATCTTTGGTAATCTACCATGCAAAGCCTTCCCCTACCAGTCAGATAACTTTTGTTCCTTTTTCTGGTTTTTACCTTTGTTTGGTTTCCCCATGTCCTGCTGTGACTCTAGCAGCTCTTAATAAACTTTCTTCACTATTATCTACATAGGAGTCTATATCTACTCCAGCTAACTCCACGCAGTCTTCTACTGATATCAACATTTTCGACCTTCCTTTCTAGGTAAGTATAATCTTGTTACACCTGCTCTTGCGTGGAGTCTTCCATTCATATTGAATTCCTCCCCAGTTCCTCTGTCGAGCTTTGCTAATTCGGTTTTTGTTCATCTACAAAAGCTGCCTTGTGGCAATATTTGAAACCATTATTATGTCAGGACAGTTCACCCAGATTATTGCGACCAGATCGAACTCAAGCATAGTGTTCGGTACACGATTGTACCACTTGTCTCATTGAAGCGTCAGCGTATTGCCCAGTGGATGTTGCTGGCAATACGATCATGCTTGTATATATACTCAGATTTGACAAGGACTGAGCAATCAGCCATGATGTAGTCAACTATATCCTTGTGCTGGCTGCAAATACTCCATTTTGTGTTTGGATCCATTTTCATGATCTTATTTTTATAGTTGTTTGTGGTCAAACATTATTCTCGCATAGCAAAATTCAGTGCCGCTGTTTCTGCTTTTAGGTCAGAGCTTTTGAGCCATTGTTGATTTTCACTTTGGCATATTTCTTTTCTTTCGAGCCTTTCAAAGTATCGACCATGGAACGTTTTTTTTTTTTTCATTTCTTCATGTTTTGTAGTTTTATTTTCATATTTGTTTTGTATGTTTTACCGTTCCTCTTGTGCTATTATCTAAAATTATTGTTCCAATATAATCCGTGTCTTCTTTGTATTTTATCGTTTCCTAGTGTATTGAGAACAGTTTTTTTTGTTCTATTCGTGTTTCTTTATTACATTTATGAATCTTTCGTTCTTTGTTTCTAAGTACTAGTCCTGTCCAACGTTTGTTATTTCCTAAAAGCTTTCAATTTGTTTCAGATCACGCCCTCCTTGTTTAAGGGGCAGGTACAGGGCCTCCCTATGCACTTAAAAGATTGTCGTGTCCCATGGCTTAGCGGTTTCGGCATTCGGCTCATGATCGTAAGGACGTGAGTTCAATTCTCAACGACGCATTGTGTCCTTGAGTACGACACTTTTTCACGTTGCTCCAGTCCACTCAGCTTGCAATGATTAGTACCTGTATTTCAAGAGGCCAGCCTTGTCACACTCAGTGGTATTGATACATCAAAACACTTATTTTTATGATCTCTGACAACTATATCCGGACTATTAGCCTTAATTTCTCCCTCTGTGTGTATTAGCATATCCCAGAGTATGGTTGCTTTGTTTTCTCATTTTCTGTGACCTTCTCTGACGGATGCCTATACCATCTTTTTTCTGATGTTATTTCATAGTGTTGGCATAGCTTTCAGTGTATATAGGTCCCAACTCTGTCGTGTCTGTGAATATATTCCTTCTTAGCCAGGACTGGGCAGCCAGAGACAATATGATTTATTGTTTCTTCTCCATCACCACATATTCGGCAATTAGTTATTGTATATCTTTTCATTACATGCTTTTGATGATTGCTGGTGGCGAGGCTTTGGTCTTGTGCTGCAATTAAAGATCCTTCAGTCTCTGCTTTGAGTCCCGAGCTTCTCAGCCATTGTTGGGATTTTGCTTTGTTTATGTCTTTTTTGTTTAGTTTTATCCAGTATTTGCTATGAAGGGGCTTTTCTTGCCATCGTTTTATCATGATCCATTGTTATCCCAGTTTTAGTTTAAGTTCCAGTTCGTTTAAAGCTTTTGTTGTTTCATCTTTTTCTTCATAGTTATTAGATACTATGACTTCTTTTTTGTATTATCAGCTTCCTTAAAAAGCTGAAAACAGTTTTTATTTTGTTCGTGTTTTATGCCTGTTTGTATTAGTTTTCCTTACTTCTGAAGCAGGTATTTCTGTAGTCGTATGTTGGTCATTTTGTAATAGTTTTCTAGCTGTATAAGGCCTCTACCTCCTTCCATACGTTGTATGTATAACCTTTCTATGTCAGATTTTGGACGGTGCATCCTAAATCCTATTATAATTATTATTATTCAGTAGTTTTATTTTTATAACGTGCTTTCACTTCACTACCGAGCGCAGCTCTGTGCGCCTTGGGTATGTGCTGTGGTTTGCTGTGGTGCTCTTATGTTTACTGTATTGAAAGTGTTTTGCGTAGAATGTGTGCAGTACCCAGTAGTGCAATTTTCTGTATGTTATATATATTTGTAAGTCCTGGTGTTTTTGTTATGTATTTGTCTGAATATTTTTTTATTATACCTAAGGCACCTACTATGATAGGAATTGTTTCTGTTTTTAGATTCCACATTCGAGTTATCTCTATTTCC
>NC_069004.1:25557735-25561789 GCF_001194135.2 Octopus bimaculoides
AAGGATGTTGTAGCTGTAGCTTATAACTGGGACAGCTAAAGTGTTGATACCCATTATCTTGTTTTTAGCATTGAGCTCTGTTTTTAGTATTGATCTAACTCGTCTATAGTACTCTTTCTTTATTTTTTCTTTCATTTGTGTATGTTGTATCCTATCTAGTTCATTGACTCCTAAATACTTATATGGTTGGCTTTCGTCTAGTTATCTTATTTCATTGGCTTTATCTAGTGTTATATTGCTACTTTTAACTAATTTTCCTCTTTTCAGGGTTGCTTTGGCACATTTTTCTAATCCGAATTTCATTTCTATTTCCTTGGTATTATTATTATTATTATTATTATTATTATTATTATTATTATTATTATTATTATTATTATTATCATTATTACTGGGTTCGACATAATCAACTTACACCCCACCACTGAACTTGCCGGCCTTGTGCCAAAATTTGAAACAATAATTACTATCCTCATTGTGTCTCCGTTATTGTTGATGTTGTTAATTTAACCTAAACTCGCCCTTTTATTCATTGTCGTTTTCCCCGTGTTTCTTGTTTCTTCTTTTCTTTTGTAATTTACCTTTGTACTGTTCCCATTGTTTTTGCCCCTTGTGGCCAATAAAAGAAATCATTACAACTGTTATCAAAGGCGCAAAATGGAGCAAAATTATCATTGTCATTATTATTATTATTATTATTATTATTATTATTATCATCATCATCATTACCATCATCATCATCGTCATCATCATCATAATCACCATCATCATCATCATCATCATCCTTATCAGCACTATTGATACACCTACATTTTTATTGCCATCAATAATTCTACACTACTACTACTACTACTACTACTACTACTACTGATGCTGTTGCTGTTGCTGCTGCTACCACTACGTCAACGACGACGACGACGTTTATTCGAGGAAGGTAAGTACTCCTCTAGAATTAGACATGAAAAATCGAAGAGCAAACAAACGTTCTTTTATTCATTGTAATAATAATAATAATAATAATAATAATAATAATAATATTATTATTATTATTATTATTATTATTATTATTATTATTATTATTATTATTACTGCATGAATAAATGAAGATGAAGAGAAAATAGTAACAAAATCAATAACATAAAGACAAAAGCAGAAAGTAATTTAAAGCAGGGGAAATATGTTGTAAAACAAACGAAATCGTCATAAAAATTGGAACAAAGACAAAAGCTGGATGTGGAGTATATATAAGTGTATAGATTGTTTATAAATACTGAACATAACTGAAAACAAAATATGAATGTACAGTAGATATTTTATACAGTATGTATTCAGATGCTTTGTAAGTGGGCTGAGGACAAAACGTAAATGTAGGATATATATATAAGAATATAGTATGTTAATAGATGATACAAATATATAGTATGTTTATAGATAAAGGCGCATGGTTCAGTGGTTAGAGCTCTGAGCATACATTCGTGAAGTTGCGAGTTCGATTCCCGGACCGGGCTGTGTGTTGTGTTCTTGAGTAAGATGCTTTATTTCACGCCCTTTAAAAGGTGCCCAACTCCCGGATGTTTACCTGAATAGTAGGAGTGAGGGGTTTAATTCTTGCCCGCATGAAAGGAAGTACATTCTATCGTACCTGCGCGCCCCACAATGACTGCAACCATAGGTCCCCTGCCTCGACCTTCCGCAAACGACCTTCCTCTAATGACTTTGGGCTCGGCAAAAGGAGTTTGACCAAAGCACACGCCAAGGCAACCACGTACACACACACACACACACACCTCTATAAGGCGGGCACCTCCAAAATAAATTGTCTCCCTCCACTGTAACAAATACCCGTCACACAAATTATGCCTCCATATATACACAGACCCCACACCGCACGCTTTCATAACCACCCCCTCCTCCGGCCTTATCCTTTACAGAAAGAAAACAGATCTACGAACATAGCTATATATACCTACATTCACGGTAAAAATTATACATATGACACCACTACACATACCACTACACATACCACACACCCCATCCCCACAGGAACACCACATTAATAGTACACACTGTCCCCACTTCAAGATAAATCTTGCCGGATTCACAGCATACCCAACTTAGTGACATAACTCCTAAACTAATCCCCTGGTCCCTTTTCGTTCCACAACCTTTTTCACAAGACTTTTTCACTTCCCGACCGTTAAACTAATACATCTGTTTGTTGTCTACACTACCTGTCTTCGTCTTCTGTTTTTTTTTTTTGTGAATTCTCTCCCTCTATATATATATATATATATTTTTATATATAGGACCTTTCCAACGATGCTTTACAGCAAGATGCCTCGGTAATTATTCCACTCGCTTTTGTCCCCTATGTTCTTATATAGGGTGACAATGTTGCAGTTTCTCATGTCTTGCGGAACTGATACAGTAGCTTCAGTAAGTGGCTGAGTAGAACTCTCTTTGCACATCTGATTATCTCTGGTAGGATGCTGTCCAAACCCGGTGTTTTTCCAGTGAGCAAGACATCAATGGCTCTGTCCAGTTCTTCAGCAGTTGGCATTGCGTCCAGCTCCTCTATGAGGATTAGTTGTTCAGCGCTGTCTAGCACACTGTCTAAGATGTTGTTTTCTTTGGCGTAGAGTTCGGAATAATGCTCGACCCATCTCTCCAGCTGCACTCTTTTGCCCGTGATGACTTTCCCTTCTCTGGACTTGAGTGGAGCTATCTTGCTCTGAGCCGGGCAGATGGCTTTCTTGATGCCCATGATTCCGTTGACAGTTGGATATCTACAAATAGTTAAAACTAGTAGTCATTTGCACACCGTCTCACTGTCTTCTGCATGTTGTTCCTTATCAAGCATCCCACCACCACCACCACTGCCACCATTAACCGCAACAAGCTAGAGTTAGAGCATGAATTCTCCTACGTCGGCTCTATCATCGCTGACAACCTAACCTACACTTAAAGATCAACAGGCGAACTGGACAAGCGTCATCCACATTTGCCAGGCTCATAAAGAGAGTCTAGAAAACAGAGAACTGGCTGTGTGCACCAAGACTGCTGTCTATAAGGCGTGCGTCCTTAGCATGCTACTTTACAGCAAAGAGACATGGAGCCTCTACTCAACCTTTCCCACCTTCGTAATTTGAGACGCATCTTGGATATCATGTGGATCGGCCACAAACCAACACCGAAGTCTTCAACCGCGCCAAATTATTCAGCATGCTCACCCTGCTTCAGCAGCGTCGTCTGCGCTGGCTCGGTCATGTACATCGAATGCCGGACGGATGGATCCCAAAAGATCTCCTGTATAGGGAATTGGCTCCCAGCACAAGAGCACGAGGACGATCCCATCTTCGTTTCAAGGACGTCTGTATGAAAGATATGAAGTCGCTTGATCTGGACGTCCTGAGATGGGCGGAGGTTGCAAACGATTGTTCACACTGGAGACAAATACTGCGAAAAGGGATGAATCGAGCGGAGGAAAAACAGGGACTCACCACCAAAGAAAAGCGCACTTGAAAGAATGAAAAACCAGTAGTGCAGGCAGAGAGCTCCGTCCAATGGAGTCGCTGTATGTATGACTACCACTCCCGTGAGGGCAGTGGACACGCGGTCGTAGGATCGCGGTTTCGATTCCCAGACCGGGCGCTGCGAGTGTTTATTGAGCGAAAACACCTAAACCTCCACGCGGCTCCGGCAGGGGATGGTGGCGAACCCTGCTGTATTCTTTTACCACAACTTTCTCTCACTCTTTCTTCCTCTTTCTGTTGTATCTGTATTTCAAAGGGGCCAGCCTTTTCACACTCTGTGTCACACTGAATCTCCCCGAGAACTACGTTAAGGATACACGTGTCTGTGGAGTGCTCAGCCGCTTGCACGTTAATTTCACGAGCAGGCTGTTCCGTTGATCGGATCAACTGGAACCATCGTCGGCGCAACCGACGGAGTGCCACGATATAAAGACATGAACGTATGTATATTATGTGTGTCAGTGTATCTATGAGAGCAAATGTGTGAATACGTTTAAGTGTTAATGCCGTTATATATAACAGCG
>NC_069004.1:25563634-25565689 GCF_001194135.2 Octopus bimaculoides
ACACACACACACACATGCTCAAACACACACCGCACTAAGAAAAACACATCAACACATTCATACACGTGCGCATACATAACATATCGAGAGAAACAGACGGAGAAGAGGAGTGAAAGAATAGGAGAAAGAGAAGAGAAAGAGAGAGAGAGAGAGAGAGAGAGAGGGGGGGAATAGAGAGAGGAAGAGAGGAAGAAAGTGACAGCAGGGAGAGACAATGAGAGATAGAAAGAGATAGAGAGGTAGAGAAAGCGATAGAATGAAAAGCAATGGAAAGACGTGATGGCGTTATTAATGTGCGCACTTTGAGAGGCTTTATTGTTAACAGCAATCGTTTTAAGATGTTTTATTAATGAGTTCAGCTTTATCCAACGACGATTAGTATAATGGATTAGTGCAATAAATGACCCGAATGAAATCATAACCGGTGCCTCTCTCTACCACTCCTCTTATCTGTCTGTCTGTCTCTCTGACTGTCTGCTGGCCTGTCTGCCTGTATGTGTTTATCTGTTAAGAACGGACATTGGTTATGGAGAAGCAATGTTCTTACATACATACACCCTCTTATACTTACACAGTGACGAATATACACACACACGATCTTTTATTCTTTTACTCGTTTCAGTCATTTGATGCGGCCATGGGGGGAACACCACCTTAAGGGTTTTTAGTCGAACAAATCGACCCCAAGACTTATTTGTAATACGTCTCTTTGTAATCCTAGTACTTGTTCTATCGGTCTTACTTGCTGAACCGCTACGTTACGGTTGTCAGGAGATGGTTAAAGTGGGATAAACACAGATACAAATGCATAAATATATACGACGGGCTTCTTTCAGTTTCCGTCTACCAAATCCACTCACAAGGCCTTTGGTCGGCCCGAGGTATAGTAGAAGACATATCAAGGTGCCAAACAGTGGGGCTAACCCCGGAACAACGTGGTTGAGAAGCAAGCTTCTTACCACATAGCCACGCCTGCGCCTATTATATATATGTACATTTATTCATTACACATCTTAAATTTGCAGAAGAGTTTGTAGTTGGGCAGTTTAGCTTAATCGGTGTAGAGCACCGCGACCGCCTACACTTATAGCTGACCGCCTACACTTTTTTCTGCAAAATAGGGGTAGCTTATCCTGTTCAGGCTATATTATTAGCATTATCCTGCATTTGAGAATTTAAAATCACTTCTTTAACTTTCTAAGACATCTCAACGCTTCTAAAGCCAACTTCGTTTGTTTGTTTACGTTTATCGTAATTTGAATTTATATATATATATATATATATATATATCATTCCTAACATTCTAGAAGAAGACGCCAAATCATCAAACCACGAAGAATGCGTTCTCAAGAAATTTCAGCAAACGCCAGAATTCTGGTGTTTGCTGAAATTTCTGGAGAACACATTCTTAGCGGTATGACGATTTGGCGTCTTCTTCTAGCATATTAGGAATTCACCTTGATGGTTATTCCTCTTATATATGCAATATATTTCATAATCCTCGTACTTTTTTTTAAAGTATGCTAGGCCACTGGTTCAAATTGATGTTAATTAATTAATTAATTAATTATATTAATTTCTACCCTCATTATCTAACTTTATATGTATATATAGATAGATAGATAGATAGATAGATAGATAGACATACATACATACATACATACATTTATGTATGTATAAACTTTCATTCATAGGTGATTCTTTGCCCCACGGAGAAACTCAGGGGATGCTGGAAACCCTTTCGTACGTAGCCAGGCACCTCAAGCTCACAAACGCTTAGTTATTTGACCTGTGCGATTCGCTTGAGAATCGAGGTAAAAAAAAATGATAAACACTAGTTTGGATTAAATTTCTTAAGTGCCTTTCACAATTGTGGTTGTTTGGAGCCCTTCGATAGCTGTTCCAAGAGCATACTGGGACTCCACAACAAGGGATCATGAGGAGATACTTTATTGCATCAAGTTACAGATAATTATGCCAAACAAATATATTGAAGCATATAAGCACACACACACACACACACACACACACACACACACACACACACACACACAC
>NC_069004.1:25565933-25567471 GCF_001194135.2 Octopus bimaculoides
TTCATTATGCCAAAGAAACGGCCTCAGTACACCGCAAAACAGCAAAGTCATGGAACGAATGGTCAGAGGGAAACTACTCGCATTCCTTGAAGAAAGCGACTTGCTGAGCGATACCTAGCATGGTTTTCGACCAGGTAGGAGCTGCTTGAACCAGCTCCTACAGTACTATGACTGGGCGTTGAAGCAGTTACTCGACAACTCAAATGTGGAAGTAATATACCTTGATTTTGAAAAGGATTTTGATAAAGTTGATCATGGTATGATATGCCACAAACTGCGCGATCTTGGCATAGATCTTGGAAAACTTGGAAAACTTGGAGAATGGTCACATGTCTTTCTTAAAGATAGAAGTCAGGCAGTCGTGGTCAATGGTGCCACCCCAAAGGAAACACAAATAGTAATTGGTATTCCACAGGGCACTGTCTTAGCACGACTGCTTTTCATACTGGCCCTCTCAGATATGAGCTCAGCTTCCCTTGCTAGCAACACAGACGAGACGCAGAAAATACAAAACCCTAGCGATGTTGCACACCTGCAGCAGGAGTTGGACGCAATTTACCGATAGGCTGATGTCAATAATATGCAGTTTAATGCTGGAAAATTCCAAGCCCCGCGCTAACAGCACCCAAAATTGAACGAAAAATATACAAGGTACACTGAAATAGGAGGATTACAATCCCAGAACCTAAATCAGTGCGAGGCTTGGGTATCGACATGGGTGATGATACCTCTTTCCAAGTGCATATTACCAAAGTGCCGACGGCTGGGTGGCTGGCTAGCTGGATCCTGAGAATCTTCAGAACCAAAGGAAAGGAAACCATGATGGTCCTCTGGAGGACATTCGTCTTCAGCTGCCTGGATTATTGCTCCCAACTATGGTCACCCTACAGTGTAAAATTAAGAGCGGACCTTGAAGCAATCCATCGAATCTACACAAAAATGAACGTCTCACTGCAACAGCTCAGCTACTGGGATACACTGAAACAGTTAAAACTCTACTCCCTGGAGTGAAGGTGGGAGAGATATGCAGTATTATACATCTGGAAGGTCTTGTACCAAATTTTGACATTCAAAGCTACACAAATGCCAGAAGGGGTCGCCACTGTACAGTGACAAAGACCCTAACACTGATGTCGCGTTTCAGGACCAGTTATTGCAACAGCCTGGGTTTAAGGGGCCCACAGCTTTTTCACATTCTCCCAAAGAACCTGAGTGACCTACACAAAGTGGATGTACGTGTTCTCAAGATAACACTAGATCGGTTCCTGTCGAGAGTTCCAGATGATCTTACCACACGGGAGGGAGTGCAAATGAGGGCAGCGACATTAAAGTACCTCATTCACCAAGTACCACGTATCATAGAAGGCTGTCAGTAATAACAATGTAGTAGAACCGCGGTGCCTCAGCATGGCTGCAGCTTCGAGCTGAAACCAATAAAAGTATAAACGAATAGAAGAATGCATGCATGCATATATATGTGTGTATATATATGTGTATATATATATATATATATATTTTTATATATATATATATATATA
>NC_069004.1:25569137-25570254 GCF_001194135.2 Octopus bimaculoides
TACATATATACACACATATACTTATAGGCCGACGTATTCTCGGACAAATAACACAAAGCAGTTGACGTAAGGGAAATAAAAGACAAATTACGTTTATTCTGTATATTATCATTTTCTATTCTATGCGTGTGTATGTGTGTGTGTATGTGTGTGTGTACGTGTGTGTGTGTGTACGTGTGTGTGTATGTGTGCGTGTGTGCGTGCGTGTGTGTGTGTTGTTTGTGTTGTGAGCGTGTGTGTGTATACTTGTTACTAATGATTAGCACTATGTTAATCATAATGTCTCGCCACGTACGGTTCTTCAGGCAACATGACTTTGCTGAAGAAAATCGCAGCTGTTGAGTTAATAAATCAGTAGGGAGCAGTGTGTGAATATACCTCGTTACCTATCATGAGACTAAACACCAATAACTTATACTTGCAACACAGAGAAGTCTCTGATACAGGCACACAGAGTTTAGTCAGGTACGCTAAACTAGGAGGACGGTGAGATCATTAAGTGAGTTAGTTGAGGTTATATTTCGATAAACATAAATGAGCTCTATTTATGAAGAGTGTATATTATATTTTTCATAACTTACAATCTAAAATAATCCTTTTAACTATAGGCACAAGGCCTGAAATTTTAGGGGAGGGGGGGGGACTCGATTACATCGACCCCAGTATTTCCCTCGTACTTAATTGATCGACCCCGAAAGGAGGAAAGGCAAAGTCGACCTCACCGTCTAAAATAATAACTAAAAAATGTATTTACCCGGACTAAGGTACAGAGCCACGTTTGTACGGGTGACTGATAGAAGAGGCTGATTGACTGACATGCCATATATAAACGAGAAAGTGTCACTTTAAAATGTGAAAAAATAAAGTTGGTCATGGAAATACGTCCAAAGGAGTTGATTAATTAACGTGTTATTTTAATTACAAATCCCATTTTTCCCAACTCTTTTCTTTGTTCGTAAGTTTGGTATAATTATGTTTATACGTGCATATATAATTACAAACATACACACTCACACACATATATGTCTACAGGTATCTTTATGTACATGAATTTACAGATATGCATGAACATCATATATATATGTGTATATATATATATATATATATATATATATAT